>NC_085868.1:8769315-8771815 GCF_034702125.1 Engraulis encrasicolus | reverse complement strand
AGTTTTGCACTGTAGTCCTACCTAGATTATTTTGCTGTTTTGGTGTGAAGTTGTTGTATCTGTGTGAAGAGTTCTGCAAAATCAGCCAAAGTTACAGAAAATGGGCGACAAAGGGTTCAGTTGTTCCAGTCCCAGGGAAAGAGAGGGTCCAAAATGTGGGTGTCGTTACATGGTATGCAATCAGGGCTCTAAATTAACACACGCCAACACGCCAAAAGCGGGTGAAAATCCATTTTGGCTAGTAGAAAAAATCATCCACTAGCCAAATTGGCCGGTAGACTCTAGCGCGCGCCTGAACATCAAAGAGCTGCCAGCGTAGATCTGTGGCTGACTGCCGTCTGATGCATAGACACATCTATGGTCTGATGAACGTTAAAACAGCGCATACATTACCCATAAACATTAGGCCTACCGTCATGATGTAGCCCACACCCATTGGCTGGCCGTTAATCACAATAACGCAGCTTCACATTCATTGGCTGCGTGTTAGATACCCGCGCTGGAACTACTGTTGATCAAATATTTTCAATGAGCGCACCAGCGCGGATTACTTCGGTTTTGTAGGTTTTGGACGGGTGAAAAAGAATGTGGCAGCGGTTAGAGCAAGGTTATGTGTCGGTGAATGCAACCTGCAACTGTAGTGACGCTGAAATGGAGTGGTGGTGGTGGAGCGAAAACGGCATGGGAACAGAACAGCTGTCTGTCAAAACCGTGTAGCCCTGCTGTCAGAAGTCGTCTGATATTTGCGAGGTCCTCGCAACTACCTACGATGGAGTTGTCGTTTCCTAATAATGCCCACGCCATCGCAAAGACCATGCACGAGTTTGACATGGATGAACGAGTAAGTAAAAAAAAAAAACTATAACAAAAAACTAGCGACGCTATGAAAGTAGCAAAGTAAGCTGGTGGTCTCCGTGATGTCTAGTTTAGACATAGCGTAACCTAATTATTGTCATTCCAAGCGCATGATAGTAGAGTGAATCAAGTATTAATCCTGCAGGAACCTAAAGGTGTGAAGCAGCAGCAGCAGCAGCATAAAGAAACACACAATGCAGACATCATCATCGCACTGAGTTGGCGCTGTGTGTGTGTGTGTGTGCGTGTGTGTGTGTATGTGTGTGTGTGTGTGTGTGTGTGTGTGTGTGTGTGTGTGTGTGTGTGTGTGTGTGTGTGTGTGTGTGTGTGTGTGTTCTCCTGTTCTCCTCCTCTCCTGCATTTGGCCTACTGTGTGTGAAGTTTAAGTGATACTGTGTGGGGGATATGAGGTTTTGTAGTGTTTGGTTGTGTGTGTTTGGCTAGTGTATGTTGAAAGTCTGGTATGTGTGCAACATGTGTGTTGAAGGCATGTTGTGTTTGTGTGAGGTGTAGGCCTATAGGCCTACTGCATGTGAGGTTTGGGTGATGGTGTAATAGGCTAGTGTTTGGCTGTCTGGTCTGTACAGTATATGGTCCAGCGTAGGTGTGGTAGGTGAGAGGCATGTGTGATGCAATTCACTGTTTTCAGAGGAAATTGAATAAAAAATAATGAAAATGCAGGTAATAAAAATAATTACTAAATAATTATAGAATAAACTGAACAGTGAAATATGTTGAGTATAATGTTCATATTGTTTATCTGTGTTGAGGATATAGTTAAATGGAATAATTAAAAGCAACATAATTAACGCATGGTTTATTGAGATAAAAAAAATGGCTAGTTGACTTTCCATTTGGCTAGTAAGAAAAAATGTCTACTAGCCAAATTGGCTGGTGGTGGAAAAAGTTAATTTAGAGCCCTGTACGCAATGTATAATGGGGGCCTTTGAGATGACTTTGCCCTGGGCCCGGTAAAAGACCCTGATTGACCTGTACGTCCACGCACGTCCCAACTGTGCCAACATCAGAGATGTGCGATGAAGTAACCAAGTCCAGGTGGGTCATTATCATTATCATTGCAACATATCCTGTATCCCGTCTGGCTCATTACTGTAATGCCTTACACCACGGCCTTTAGCTAATCCTGCCACAGATTACCTGTCCATGCTAGGGAGTGCAAGCTGAAACATGTTGTGATTTCAAGGATTAGATGGTTATGATGTATCTTGTTTGCATCTGTCAACATATTCACTATTCTCTATCATTGCCTAACCGATGGCTCTAACAGCTTTAGGGGATGAGTGTTTGTGTGTGTGTGTGTGTGTGTGTGTGTGTGTGTGTGTGTGTGTGTGTGTGTGTGTGTGTGTGTGTGTGTGTGTGTGTGTGTGTGTGTGTGTGTGTGTGTGTGTGTGTGTGTCTGTGTCTGTGTCTGTGTGTGCGTGTGTTTGTGTTTGTTTTTGCGTTGGTGGTTTGTGTGGGTGTGTGTGTATGTGTTTTTGTGTGTGTGTGTGTGTGTGTGTGTGTGTGTGTGTGTGTGTGTGTGTGTGTGTGTGTGTGTGTGTGTGTGTGTGTGTGTGTGTGTGTGTGTGTGTGTGTTTGTGTGTGTGTATGTGTGTGTAGTGTGTGTGTGCGTATTTAGTAATGG
>NC_085868.1:8759315-8761815 GCF_034702125.1 Engraulis encrasicolus | reverse complement strand
GCCTGTCTGCCTGCCTGCCTGCCTATCTGCCTGCCTATCTGCCTGCCTGCCTGCCTCCCTGTCTGCCTGCCTGCCTGCCTCCCTGCCTGCCTATCTGCCTGTCTGCCTGCCTGCCTGTCTGCCTGCCTGCCTATTTGCCTGCTTGCCTGCCTCCCTGCCTGCCTCCATGCCTGCCTATCTGCCTGTCTGCCTGCCTATCTGCCTGTCTGCCTGCCTGCCTATCTGCCTGCCTGCCTGCCTGCCTGCCTGCCTGCCTGCCTGCCTGCCTCCCTGCCTGCCTATCTGCCTGCCTGCCCGCCTATCTCCGTCCCTGACTAACTCGGCTACCCGTTGGCCTACCAAACCCTGAGTCACTCACCAATTTCAGTGCGTACAATTGCTATTATTATTTCCCTTCTCATTTCTCACCAAATTGCCAAAAATATTTAGTTTGTGAATTAGTTTGCTAGCTAGTTTATTTTAGTAGTTTATTTATGTGTTTTATTTTTTGAAGAGAGAGGATACCTATCTGTCTGCCTCCCTCCTGTCTATCTACCAGCCTTGCCTGCCTGCCCACCTGCCATCACTGAGTCACCCACCAGCAGTGAGTGCAATGAATTGCTATCATTATTTCCCTCTTATTTTCACACCAGATGGCCAAAACAAAAAATATATATTGAGGCTATTAAGTGAATTTGTCTACTTGCTAGTGAGTTTGTTTATCTGAAAGAGGCAATTCACACTTATCAATTGTAAATGTTACAGTTACGTAGACCGTCTAACTGCAGATGGGGTTGCCGGCGGACCTATTCACCGTTTGCTGAAAATACTAAACTACATCATAACAACATTGCTATGACATTGATGAGAGCCTTAAGTAACAGATTAAGACAGTCATTGCAGTTTTTCTCGATTGCTTACACACATTTTTCGGAATCAGTTGTCGAATTCTCAAAACTCTACACACAAATCTCCAAACCTCACACACAACGGGCAAAACTCCTCACTACCTCTGAAAAATGCACGTCTTGTCTCAAAACAATGTACTCTCTTCTAAAAAGGTCATTTTGTTCTCAAATGACACACACAAGCAGTCATTTTAATACACTCTTATGTGAACCATTGGACACTAATATGCACAAGGTAAAACTCTATACTCAACTTGAAACACAGTAGAAACTTATTCTCTTCAGTGTTCTACTTACTAAAGAGGGTATCTTTCTGTAGTAAAATACTGAAATATTGTTTTTAGACTCGGAGTACACAGATGTGTATATTTAAAAAATGTCACTAATTTATTGTAAAATATTGGGTAACCACATGAAAGTGATGTCTTGTATAACATATTTTGAGTTCAAAAACTAAGCAAATGTGTTTTCTCCTTGCATCCACTCATTTTTCATCAATATGGCATGATATGTGTGTCCTTATGGGGTGATGATTTCAGATTGTAAACCGGTATGAAGAGAGTTTGCCCATGTGATGAGGAAGTGAACTTAGTATGGCAGTGATTTTAGTATTTTGAATGACAGTGTGTTCAATGCGACAACCAGGGTTTTTCTTCATGAAAATTGTGTGTAATCCAGAGAATTGTGTGTAGTGGTTTGAAAAGAGTGTGTTTTAAAACTGAAATGTGAGTGTAAAGAAGGAATTGTGTTTAGTGTTCAGTGACATTGGTTAGGGGAGTTGGGAAATGGGTGAGATGTTGTGAGAATTGTGTGTGAAGTACCAGAAATTGTGTGTAAGCAATCGAGAAAAACTGTAAAATGTTGGTGACAGTAAGGTTATAACATAGGTTCTGCGCTAAGGGGTTAAGTAGAAAAGCTGAATACCGGTAACTTAGAAGAGGTGTCTGCCAAGCCTGCCCACCTGTCTGGTTCCTGCATGTCTAGCCCCGAGCCACACACCTGCACACATGCGAGTACAACCACTACTATTATTTCCCTTTTCACACCAAATTGCCAAAAATATTTTATTTTGTGAATTAGTTTGCTAGTTAGTTTATTTGAAAAGAGGCAATACCTGCTTGCCTGCTCGCCTGCCTGCCTGTAAGCAAAAGGTTATTTTTTAATAATGCATATAAAAAAACTTAATAAAAAAACCCTTTACTGCAGACAGCTACACTGTCACTTTCTTTCTTACCTACAGTGGTCAAACTGTCAAGAACAGGGTGTACGTAGAGTCTACAGACAGTGAGGGTCTAGAGTCTAGAGACAGTGAGGTTCCCTATTTTGCACTCGTGTATGCGTTTGTGTATGCGTGTATGCGTGTGTGTTTGTGTGTGTGTGTGTGTGTGTGTGTGTGTGTGTGTGTGTGTGTGTGTGTGTGTGTGTGTGTGTGTGATGACAGTAAGCATTGCAAGTTCACATCAGGCCACAATAACACCCATCCCTTCCTGTTTCTTCACTGGTAGCAGCGCAAATTGAACCAGGCGGACTTTATATTTATCACTCAGAAGATGTTTGGCCTCTTGTTTGAACGCAAGCAGAGTTTTAGAATGCACATATCAACAAACGGTTTT
>NC_085868.1:8739315-8751815 GCF_034702125.1 Engraulis encrasicolus | reverse complement strand
TTCAACATGAGAGGTGAGGTGTGTGTGTGTGTGTGTGTGTGGGGGGGGTGCACTGCCGACGCGAGGATGGACCAGAGGGATACGCCAAGAGTCCTGACTCTCAGGCATCTGTTACCCTGACACACACACACACACACACACACACACACACACACACACACACACACACACACACACACACACACACACACACACACACACACACACACACACACACACGGACATACATGGAGAGAGAGAGAGAGAGAGAGAGAGAGAGAGAGAGAGAGAGAGAGAAACACACATGCACACATGAACATATGTATGTGAACACTGACACGTACACATAAACACATGCAAAACCCCTATGTAAACACACTTGGACACAGAACCATGTACACAGATGCATAGTCACAAAAACAAGCACGTATAGACACACACACACACACACACACACACACACACACACACACACACACACACACACACACACACACACACACACACACACACACACACACACACACACACACACACACACACACACACACACACGTATACAACATGACTGTATTTTGGAGAAGAGATGAGTGACATGATAAACAAACAGCATTGTGCCAGCCTTGACACACACACACACACACACACACACACACACACACACACACACACACACACACACACACAAATACACACAGACACAGACACAGACAGACACACACACACACACACACACACACACACACACACACACACACACACACAAATGCACACACACACGCATCCTGCACTGGTTGTCTTTGCAATGGACCCACACATATTTTTTCTCTCTCTCTCTCTTTCATTCTGTCCATTCCTACTCCCTCCTGCACAGTACATACTTCATATGCAGAGACTTACTAACACACACACACACACACACACACACACACACACACACACACACACACACACACACACACACACACACACACACACACACACACACACACACACACACACACACACACACACACACACACACAGGCACGCACACACACACTTAAGCCTTTTGTAATATGATAAACAGACAAGCCAAAGGCTTCCCTTCCCACAATCCCACAAAATAATGATACTGGAGCTCTATTTTTCTGTCGCTCTGGTTTCTGATGGACGGCCCACTACACCAACATGCTGCTTCAATTACCGCCACGGCGTTAGAGCTACCTAATGAATACAACATGGTGTGACATGCTGAAATACTATACCGTAATCGGGGAGTCGTCTGTCATCTTGGCTGTGTAATGGTTTATTGCAAAGGGTGCGAACAGATAGGGTTGACTACAGAGTGGATAGGGTTGACTGGAGAGTGGATAGGGTTAATTACTGAACAGAGAGGGTTGACTAGAGAATGCAAGAGCTTTCAGTCAACTGTATAGTTGTGATATTGTGCTGTCTAAATACATGTTGATGTTGTTGTTGTAGTGGATAGGCTTGACCAGAGTGGATAGAGTTCAGTACAGAGTAGATAAGTTCCCTAGCCTAACGGCAGATGAGTGGGATAACGGGCAACGAGGTGACCGGTTCAACGAAGGTATTGGCGAGGCAGTGGCTCTGAACTCCGGTGACGTGTGTAGCACGGAGACGGAGTTGCCTCCGCCAAGCCATTAACTTTGTGGAACCTGTTGACCTCGAAAGCCGCCATCACGCTTATCTGCTGTTAGGGTAGGGCACTTTTTTTTATCCATTGCTGTCTGCAATTTAATCTATTGCTGTAAAGTTGTAAGAACCATGCCAACTGCACCAGAATCTTGTGAGCAGGACGCGTCGCTACGCAGGTGTGAAACTTCAAAACTTCGCATCTAGAATCTTCGAAGAGAGTGACTCTTGTCTGTGGTCTCTGTGTCTTTGGTGTGTACAGAACTGGCATGCTCCACCATTATTACATGACGTCCGCATGTAAACCGTGCTACCTTCTTTTCCCTCTTCTTGTCCTTCTTCTTCTTCTGCATAGGGTTGTGTGGTGGTGTTTTAAGTTTTATTACATGACGTCCATGTGTAAACCGCGCTGCGTTAAAGGCTCTAATTGCGTGGATCATTAGCAATAGTGAGGGTGCTAATTAACGGATTCTCCTGGTGGGAGTCTTATGGTCTCTCTCTCTCTCTCTCTCTCTCTCTCTCTCTCTCTCTCTCTCTCTCTCTCTCTCTCTCTCTCTCTCTCTCTCTCTCTCTCTCTCTTCTCTATTCTCTTTCTATTTTTTCATCTCTTTCGTTCTGCCCTCTTCACTATCAGCTCCCTTTATCGCTGGCATCCTCAGACACTTAAAAAATCAAGTTCAGGGGCGTCAGTAGCCCCAATACTATACAGGGGCACAATAGGGCACCAAAAAGAAATGCGAGCGTGCGAGCAGAAAATTTTTTGGGCAATTATTTTTAAAAAAAAGAATGGGCAGAGATCTTTTATGCAAGCATACGAGCAAATATTGTATAGCACTTATTTATTATTATGCAGAATCATAAATACATTGTTAGATGTAGTTCTTATTAGTTTTATAGTTCATTTAGTTAGTTTTATAGTTATAGTATTGTGTGTGTGTGTGTGCGTGTGCGTGTGTGCGTGTGTGTGTGTGTGCGTGCGTGGGTGCGCGCGTGTCTGTTTGTGCTGGTGCATGTTCTTGTCAAGAGGGGGAGCCAGAGTACAACACATGGGCAATGCATCGCGTATGTGTAATAGATGCATTCAATTGGCTATGTTCACGGCATTATGTTTCCACTGTCTTGAAAGTAACCACCTGTATGTCATCATGCCCCCTTAATGTCTGTGATTTTGTCTGTAAGCCTACTCGAGTAGCAAACACCAGACTAAGAATAATTTCAAAATCGTTCATTTTCAGCCAGCCTCCAACTTAGACGACGGCTTATTTAATCATGCGCTGGGCTATTTTTAAAAGCAAACAGCATAGCCTACAAAACAGCTTCCACCTACGAGTGTTGTATTCTGTTATGGTGCGCTAGTAGCCTAGGCTGTACCATCGGAGCCATTGGTTGCAGGCAACTTGAAGATGTCAAAAAATATGCCGATAGCTAGCTAACCAAGCTGACAAGACAAGTTAGGGTAGCCCATCACGGGCCGATCATCACCCCCCGAGAAACACCGTAACATGGCACATAGTTGGTGAAGCCGACATCTGTGATCTTTCACCAATCAACAGGTCCAGCTTAAACAGTTAGCCTACAATTCAATATGAGCGTGCAAACTGCCTGGCTATGTTCCCCTTGTGCTGTTACCTTGTCGTGGTGGGGAACCTTGCGTGTCTCAGTGACCCGGATAGCTATACCGACAGGGGCTCTGCCCCCAGCAGGTCCAACCAAGTCGGGCAGGTATTCCAGGTAGAGTCCAGACAAAAAACAGCACCTGGCCCTCCAGGTTGGGGGTTTGGGTGTGGGGCCAACAACCCCACCCCATAAAAAGACATTACTGTTACGGAAACTTCTACGAACTATACCACTACGGACCTCACAGTAGACTCGAGCCAACCTATTAGCAGTATGACCGCCCCTGATGAAAGCCTTCAACCGGAAGTCAGGAGCGCGATGGGTAGTCTACTGGGACCCAAAACAACGATCTGCCTGGGCGCATGGAATGTCCGTACCATGTTTGACACGTCAAAAACAGCTCAGGTCACGAGTGAAATGAGAAGATGCAGGTTGGACATCCTGGGAATAAGTGAATGCCGATGGACCGGTTCTGGACACCAGGCGATGAGCGATGGCACAGTTATCCTGCACTCTGGGCACTCCGATCAACACACGCGCGGCGTGGCCCTCATAGTCTCAAAGGAGAAGGTCAACACCTTGCTAGTCTGGGAACCCCTCGGCGACAGACTGATCAGAGTCCGCTTCAACTCCATGCACTGTAAACTCACCATCATTCAGTGCTATGCACCAACTAATGAAGCGAAGGAGGAGGAAAAAGACCAGTGGTATGAGGAGCTACCGCAGACAGTCTCTAAAGTTCCCCAGCATGACATGCTAGTGATCATGGGTGACATCAACGCCAAGGTGGGAGCTGATAACACAGACTGTGAGAGAGCTATGGGGAAGCACGGGTGCGGTGTGATGAACGACAATGGTGAGCGTCTCGTTGACTTCTGCATGACCAACAACTATGTCATTGGTGGCACCATCTTTCCACACAAGACTATCCATAAACTCACATGGAAGTCACCTGACGGTTCCACCACCAACCAGATCGTTCACATCTTGATCAACGGAAAGTGGAGCAGGTCCCTCCAAGATGTTCGAGTTTATCGTGGAGCCGATGTCAACAGCGACCACTACCTGGTAACAGCTACTATCAAGCTGAAACTAAGGAAGGCGCAAAAGCAGAATAAACGCAAAAAACATCTTGATGTAGCCAAACTAAGATGCCAAAAGACCAACAAAGAGTTCTGCCTGGAACTGAGGAACCGCTTCAGTGCTCTCGCCAAACCTGCAGACAAAGACTTGAACACCCAAGACAAGTGGGAAAACATCAAAAAGTCTTACGTAGGGGCAGCCACCAAAGTCTTGGGCTATAGAAAGAGAGAGGACAAAGAATGGTTAACACCTGGCACCTGGCAAAGAATTGAAAAAAGAAAACAGCTGAAAGCCAAGATGCTTAGCACAAAATCACTCAGGCTCCATGAGCAGGTCCAAAAAGCCTACAAGGAAAAGGACAGAGAGGTAAAGAAGAGTGCGAGGAGTGACAAAAGGGCCTTTGTGGAAGACCTAGCAGAAAAGGCGGAGTGTGCAGCTGCACGGGGCGAGTTGAGCACGATTTACAAAATCACTAAGCAACTCACTGGCAAGTACACCAGACAGCCATCCCCTATCAAAGATAAACAAGGCAACATCCTCACCACTGACAGTGACCAGATCTTAAGATGGGCTGAGCATTTCCGTGAGGTTCTCAACTGCCCTGAGCCAGACGATCCTGCCAACCCCTCTCCAGCCGAAAGTGTCCTTGACATCGAGACAACCCCCCCAAGTAAGGAAGAGGTCAAACTTGCCATCAAGTCCTTGAAGAATGGGAAAGCTTTCGGCATAGACTCCATGTCCATGCAGAGATGCTGAAAGCTGACCTTAACACCTCCGTCAATGTGTTTACTGACCTCTTTAAAAACATCTGGAAGAAAGAAGTAATACCTCCAAGACTGGGACAAGGGCCTGATTGTCAAACTCCCCAAGAAAGGAAACCTCCAACATTGCGACAACTGGAGGGGCATCACGCTGTTATCAGTACCATCTAAGGTCTTCTGCAGGATCCTACTCGACGGAATCGATTATGCTATTGACCAGAAGCTACGGCAGGAGCAAGCAGGGTTCAGAAGAGGAAGGGGCTGCACAGACCAGATCTTCGCTCTGAGGAACATCATCGAGCAGTGTGTAGAATGGAACACTCCTCTGCACATCAACTTCATCGACTTCCGCAAAGCCTTTGACAGCATACATCGTGACACCCTATGGAAGATCCTTAGGGCCTATGGAGTTCCTCCAAAACTGGTCACTCTCATAGGAATGTTCTACCGTCACTTTGAATGCAGTGTCATTGTTAGTGGTGAGCCATCCCCATGGTTCACTGTGGAGTCAGGTGTGCGGCAAGGGTGCACTATTTCCCCATTCTCTTCCTGATTGCCATAGATTGGGTCATGCAGAATACAACTGACAGACCCAGGGGTATTCAGTGGACTTTGTTCTCCCAACTTGAAGATCTAGACTTCGCCGATGATCTTGCTGTCCTTGCATCAAAGCACATCCATCTGCAGGAGAAAACTGACAGACTGAACAAATTTGCCCAACAGGTAGGGCTGAACATCAAGTGAAAGCCCAGTGAAAGCCCATTGGGAAACTCCAACTCCCATTGTCATTGTGACACAGAACTCCACAGCACACAAGTGAACACTGCACACAACGAAATTGCATTTATGCCTCACCCGTGCAAGGGGGCAGCCCTCAGTGGCGCCCCATGGGGAGCAGTGCGGTGGGACGGTACCATGCTCAGGGTACCTCAGTCATGGAGGAGGATGGGGGAGAGCACTGGTTGATTACTCCCCCCACCAACCTGGCGGGTCGGGAGTCGAACTGGCAACCTCTGGGATGCAAGTCTGACGCCCTAACCGCTCACCCATGACTGCCCATGTCAATGCGTCCAAAACACAAGTGATGTGCATTAATGTCACCCCTGATGTACCAATCACAGTGGATGGACATGCTCTCAACTATGTTGAGGACTTTACCTATCTGGGGAGTCTTGTCAGTAAGGACAACTCTGCGCAAAAGGACATCAGAGCAAGACTCGGAAAGGCACAGGGTGCTTTTGCTAAGCTGCCCACCATCTGGAAGTCCAAGCAATACAGTTTACGAACAAAGGTGCGACTGTACAACAGTAATGTAAAATCTGTACTGCTGTCCGGCTCTGAGTGCTGGCGAGTTACATCTAACGACATGAAAAAAGTCAAAGCCTTCCACAACGGATACCTCAGGAAAATCTGCAGAATCTTCTGGCCCGAGAAGATATCCACTGCACATCTACTCAAAAAGACCAAGTGCAACAGCATGGTGCTAGAGATTAAACGCCGACGATTCCAATGGCTTGGGCATGTTCTCAGGATGGACCAAGACCGCATACCCAAAACCGTGCTACGATGGACTCCACCTGGGAAAAGGAAGCAAGGCCAGCCCAAAAACACCTGGCGGCGTACAGTGACAGCTGAGCTGAAGGAGATGCATCTAACCTGGGGTGAGGCACAGCATGCTGCTCAAGACAGGTCCAGGTGGAGGCAGATCGTGGAAGCCTTATGTCCCATCAGGGACGAAGAGGATTAAGTAAGTAAACTGCCTGGCTATAGCCTAATAGCAGAACCACAGACGTGACCACATAACACCACTTCAGAGTCGTCCCTTCACGTTATTAGATGAAACATGTTCTACATATTTGTTTGACATTCTATGTTTAGAGAGGATAAAAAATTAATGCTTACTGTTTACTCCACTCACACCGGCTGGAGTGAATGGTCGCTGTCTTGGTCAGGTTCAGTTCAAAAAGTCAACATTTTCATGTACTGCCCAAATCAGTCGATATCAAGAAGAACGATTCTATTCTTCCGCAGTGTGTGTATTCGTCACACATTTCTTTGCAGCGGCCGGCCAATGAGGGGAGCACCATGTAATTCACCACGTACGCCTAATTCAAATCTCAATTTCTTCAGGGTGTCAGAACTAGGTAGTACTACAATCAATGTTTTAGTGTGTCTTTACTAGGGATGGCACAAACCGCACCGAAAACCAAAACCGTACAATTCACACACATACCTAACCGAACCGTGCAATCCGTGGTAAACCGCAATTCATGTACTGCCCAGAAAAATATGTAAAACAGAGATTCTAGGAGTATCTTATCCAGTCTCTCTGATTAAAACATTAGCGTATAAGACCAATCAGAGGATGACACAATTAATATCACACCATTTTCACATTATAAGCCTATACAAACCATATGTAGGATATTTAGTGATAAGTCTAATTCTATTCGCCAATTGAAAGAGGGCATTTGGAACGCTCAGACAGTGCACATCAGCTGACGACAGTTTAAGTGCAAGCGCAGGTAGAGAGGCAGTTCTCAGACACATGCAAAAGGTCAAATTCAACTTGTTCATCACTTTATAACAGCAGTTATATAAATATTGTTTAATATTCCCAGTGCACCATTTATCATGAACTTAAAAAAAAGAATCATAGAGAACCGAAAACTGTGACCTTGACACCATGATATGAACCGAACCGTGAATTTTGTGAACCGTAACACCCCTAGTCTTTACTATTAGAGCTAGTGGGCCTGTCGTGTTTCTTAAAGATAGTATGACAAACTCCTGCATGGCTCTGTGTACAGGCAACTCCGGCTACATGCTCCGATGCGAGTGCGGCCGTAACTGGCAGCAAGTGGATTTTAATTAGGTGTAGGGCAGGCTGCATCCGTCAGACTTAAATTCTAACTTAGGCCCTAAGTGTAGTATAGGTCTATTTTAAGAAAAAAAACATGCAAGCATGCATTCTGTAGATTACCAGATGAGTCAAACTTAAATAATAAAAAATTAAGGTATTCAAAAATTAATTAATTAATAAATCAGTGCCCCAGCCAAACCCAGGCACGTGGACACAAAGGGGCACGTGCCTGGGTAAAAATTGTCCAACGACGCCGATGATCAAGTTCAATTCACAAAGTCGCTGCATACTGAATCCATCATGTCGTCGACAGTTGAAATGTTGCCAAAAATCCTGAAAACAGCCCTCTGTCTGCCTGCCGTTGAAAACAACACGATTTACTGTACATGTCATTTCTATTTCTCTCCCCTGTCTTGACACTGAGAGCCACTTGTCACCAACGGGCCTGACAATGTGGCTGTGTTTGGGGTGAAAGGGTGTGTGTGGGAGGCTGTGGTATCCATAACTGATTTGCGTTGCGGAGCCCTTGTGCCTGTTGGTAGCCAGAGTTAAACTGTGCATTGCAGAAAAAATGAGCTCTGCTCTGATGTACACAGCATTGTAGGCTGAAGCTGCAAGCTTTATAGCTCTATGATGTACAGAGGGATGTAAATGAACATCAAATATTTGTCTTCCTACTTGTTCAATGTCGACGTTTTCTTTTGTGCACCCCGGACACATTTATATTGTTTTCTTTCCTCCATCTTCTCTTTCGTTCTTGCGCTGCCTCTGCACATGAATCCATTTCTGTCTCTCTATCTCTCTCTCTCTCTCTCTCTCTCTCTCTCTCTCTCTCTCTCTCTCTCTCTCTCTCTCTCTCTCTCTCCCTCTGTGTTAAGCCCTGTTCACCTGATCCTGCTGCGTCTAGTTGTACAGTAAAGTACAGTACAGCACAGAAGCCTCTCTCTCTCTCTCTCTCTCTCTCTCTCTCTCTCTCTCTCTCTCTCTCTCTCTCTCTCTCTCTCTCTCTCTCTCTCTTTTCTTGTTGTTGTTGTTGTTGTTGTTGTCATTCTTCTTCTTCTTCTTCTTCTTCTTCTTCTTCTTCTTCTTCTGTCTTGTACAGTTCAGTACAGTAGTCTTTCACCCACTCATATGATTTACGTCCAGCGCCTTGACACTCCACTCCCCTCCACGCCTAAAAGCTGCCTCTATTTGTCTGCAAACACAGACAATACAGGCTGGCCACAGAGAGTAAACACACACACACGCACGAACGCACGCACGCACGCACGCACGCACACAAACACAAACACACAAAAACACACACACATACATAGGCGTGTGCACATACATGCACGCACACATGCACAGACACACACACACACCCACACACTTTTACAAACACACGCATGCATGCACCCTTGCACGCACCCATGCATGCACCCACACATGTACGCACGCACGCATATGTGTGTGTATGTGTGTGTGTGTGCGCGTGCATGTATGATTATGAGCACGCATGTGTGCGCGTGTGTGTGTGTGTGCTTGTGTCTATATGTGTGTGTGCAAGCACGAATATTTGTGCACTAACGTTTACGTGTGCATGTGCTTATACGTGTGCATGTGTACAAACCGCATTTAACAGCTGTTTAAAAATAAATTGGGAACTTTTTTCCCTTTCCTGACGCACTCTTTTGTCAAGCTTTCATCGGTGTGTCTGTGTACAGAACTGAAAAGTTTGTTTACTGATAGACCGATAGAGGGTAACTGACTCCCTGCAGGCTTGGATTAACACACAAGCTAGATGTGACTGCAGCCTAGGGGGCCCCCATCTGCCATGGGGGGCCTGATTGGCCAAAGTAGGGGTGAAAAAATCAACAATTTCAGTCTTGGTAACTCATTCCTGGCTCGGAATGCTGATGCCATCTAATCAGTTCTGTTGTTGAATTTGCATTCTGGGGGGGCCTACAGCAACCTGTAGCCTAGGGCCCCGTACCATCTTAATCCGGCCCTTATTCCCTGTCACATGGCATGGGTACATGAGAACTCAGTTTGATGGAGGGATACAGAGAATGCAGTGAGAGAACGAGAAAGAGAGAGAGAGAGAGAGAGAGAGAGATCACCGTGCAGTCGTGCCATGGAGAGTTTTACTAAAGTCTTGTCGAAGACAAGATGACACCACTTACGTCTCCTTCCTCCTTCTCTCTCTTCAACTTTTCCCTTTGCATCTGTCTTTCTCGTGCTCTGTCACTTATACACACACACACACACACGCACACGCACACGCACACACACACACATTGGTCTTTTGGCAAACAAAGAATGTCTTTATACTAGATGAGTTGCTTTAAGTTTACGCTTCTAAGGCGCCCAGCTGAAGACGTCTCGTTAACATGCACACACACACATAAGCACACACACACATAAATGGACATATATAACCACACACTCACACACACACACACACACACACACACTCTCACACACACACACTCACACACACACACACACACACACACACACACACACACACACACACACACACACACACACACACACACACACACACACACACACACACACACACGCTTAGAGAGACCCGGCCATGACCCCTCATTCATAAGCAGGTCAGTTAACCTTCTGTCAGCCGGCACAAAAGACTCACTTCACCCTCTCTGGGTCGCTTTCTCTCTCTCTCTCTCTCTCTCTCTCTCTCTCTCTCCCTTTTTCTCCCTCCATCTATCTCTCTCCCTCCATCTATCTCTCCATCTTTATCTCTCTTGATCTGCCCGTGTTTCCCTGCCTCTTCCTGTCTCTTTTCTCCTGCCTCTCTTTTTCTCTCTTTCTTCCTCCCCCCGTCTCTCTCTCTCTCTCACACACACACACACACACACACACGCACAGATGTGAGAATGCACTCACTCACACACACACACACACACACACACACACACACACACACACACACACACACACACACACACACACACACACACACACACACACACACACACACACACACACACACACCCTTCATCTCCCTTCCTTCTTTTCTTGCTCCACTGGTCTTTCAATGACACTTTCTGCATGTGTCAAACACTACGCTCCATTCATGTATTTAGGCCTTGGGTTCATGCCATCTCTGCCTATATTCTCCACTTGAAACTCTTTCTCTCTGTGTCTGTCTGTCTGACGGTCTCTCTCTATCTCTATCTTTTAGGGATGCAAACAATGAATCAATTACAAATCAATTGATTGATTAATGCATTAATTGATTAAAAAACATTCATCGCAATTACAGTAATCGCCAATTCGACTGACAAGAGACCCAGATGAAATTGGCTGATTCAATTTGATGAGTGTGATGAATGTGATGAGTGTGTGTGAAGAGTGTTTGAATAGTGTGAGTATTTAAATCACCTTTGGATTAAAGAATTTAAATGGGAATTCATTTAAATTTTGTATTTCATCTAAATTTTTAATTCAATTTTAAATCGCTAATTTGCATCATTTTAACCATCACTGTCTGGAGTTGTAAATAATTAAAGAATGTGGAGGTGAAATGTTGCACATGAGTCAGAAGTACATGAAATGACTGATGCTGAGAGATGATGGTTGATATGATAATGTTTTGTTCATGTTTAACATAAGGACTGGGGGTTGCTGCGGACACATGTGCACCACACACACACACACACACACACACACACACACACACACACACACACACACACACACACACACACACACACACACACACACACACACACACACACACACACACACACACACACACACACACACACAAAGCACCATTTTACAAAAGTCGGGTTGCTTAAGACTATTAGCTTTGATGCGACTATCGTTTTTTTTTTTTTTTGCTCTTGCTTTTACCTCACAGTGTCAGATAGAGACCTTTTGAATAAGATAAACATTACTTTCAACATTAACACATTGGATGCCAACCTTTATAATTACACGTTGTTTGTCCCCATGCATTGAGTGCCAACTCATGACGGTACATTTTGTATGCAGGTTTTTTTCTCTCTCTAAATTTCGAAAATAGTCTCTATTGCATTGCATTTGTTATTTTGTGATGAACAGACATAGATCAAGAGAACTCCTAGAAAGTAAAAAACACCTTCAAAGTCACAATCCGGGTATTTCGTCCGGACATTTCATCACAACACAGTATTTGAGTGTGATTACAGCAAAGTATGATACGCACTTCCTGATTATGTCAAGTCAAGTGTCGCGGAGTTGGTTATCGAAACAAGCTGTCTAGCCGATGCTTTGCTAGTCATGGGATATACAGGACATGGGGACTTTGCTGCCATTAATTTGCAACACTTCTTCTTGGGGAAAACACATTTAGTTCCTGTATTTGAACACAGAGAGTCAAACAGAGCATTTGTCACAAAAGACGTATCTCCGTTTCTAAAAAAGAAAAGAAAAACGTCCATTTCTAGATGAGCTAACTTTATTTATTGATAACTAAACTTAATGATAAACCCTTGCTTGCTTGGGCTAACCAAGATGCCTACAAAGAAGTGGTTTTAACCTACAACTTATACAAGCCC
>NC_085868.1:8734315-8736815 GCF_034702125.1 Engraulis encrasicolus | reverse complement strand
GAGAAGAGAAGAGAAGAGAAGAGAAGAGAAGAGAAGAGAGGAGAGGAGGGACAAGAGACAAGAAGGAGGAGAAGAGAGAGGAGAGGACAAGGAGGGGGAGAGAGGAGGAGAGAAGAATTGATGGATGAGGAGAGAGGAGGAGAAGAGAGGAGAGGAGAGTAGAGTAGAGGAAAGGAGAGGAGAGGAGAGGAGAGGAGAGGAAAGGAGAGGAAAGGAGAGGAGAGGAAAGGAGAGGAAAGGAAAGGAGAGGAAAGGAGAGGAAAGGAGAGGAAAGGAGAGGAGAGGAAAGGAGAGGAAAGGAGAGGAGAGGATGGTGACAAGCAGCAGGAGGGTGGTGACAGGGAGAGGAAAAGACATTTAAAACAGAGGGGGAAAAAACAACATAAAAGAAGAGAAGAAAAGTCACTGGAATGAGGAGGAGACGAGAAAAGAAGAATCTCAGAAAAGACTTAGTGAAAGATCATCAGAAAAGGAATAGAGAAGAATTAGTGCAAAATTAGACATGTAGAGAGAGAGAGAGAGAGAGAGAGAGAGTGTGTGTGTGTGAGAGAGAGAGAGAGCAATCCAAAGAATGTTGGACATGATGATCAGTAAGTGATGTTGGTAAATAAGAAAAACGTGAGTAAAGGAATGCAGAGGAAGAGAGAGGAAAGAGGGCCTGAAGAGGGACAGGTAGCAGGGATGAGAGAGGTAAGCAGGCTTGGAATGGAATGGAATGGAATGAAATGGAATGTACACTGTAAAACATTGCAAGCAGGTAAACGTAAAAAAAAAGTAAGTTGCCCTGCTGAGAGTGCATCGTCACACCAGTGTGACGGGAATGTTCGGGCAGTGAAAGTTCTATAGAATTCTGGGCGCCCTTCAATGCAATTTGGAATTTTAGAATCTTGCATTGTTATAGAACGCATTCTTTTTATAGAATGTTCAAAAACCCACACTCTTAAAGGTTACTTTGTAAGTTAACTCAACTCGAGGCTCAACTCAACTCAAAGCTTTCTCAAGATGAGTTGACTTACAAACTTAAGACAGCAGGGCAACTTACTTATTTACGTTTACCTGCTTGCAATGTTTAACAGTGTAGAAGAGATGAGAGAGATGGGCAGGAGGGACGAGAGGGTGGAGAGGGACGGGCCGGAGGGACGACAAGATCATGAAACCCAGGCTGTAAACGCCCCTAATGACCCCTTTTAAGTCCCCCGTGCCTATTAGTACAGGTTTCAGAGGCCCTGTCAGTAAAAACCAGCTGTGTGCTCTACAGCTGTGTGCCTAATGGGTAAATACTAATGTCGGTCTTGTGATCATGAGCTTATGGGTTTGAATCCTGAAGGAACAATATTATGTAACATAATATTACAATGTATTACACCTAGATGACACCAATGAAACTTTGATATTACAGAATATTGGTTACAGTCCTTGGAGCAGTATAGGTGCCTTACTCAAGGGCACTTCAGCCATGGAGGGAGGAAGGGGTTGGAAAGGGCAGGGATTGAACAGGCAACACTGTGATCAATACAGCTCCCTAACCATTATATCGAGTCTGCCCACACCTGAGACGTCTGATGCTCCTGACCGCTGCCTCTCCACCAATTGCCTCTGCTCTTGCTGCCTCAGCTCCTGTCCGTTCTTCTTCTTCCTTCTGTCTCTTTTCCCTCATTCCCTTGCAACAGGCTTAAAGGCACGAATAGACCAGACGCGACTGGAGTGAAGTAATTGACTTTGTATTGAGTCGTAGCCTAAACCAGCGCCACCCGCTGGACGCCAACATTTTTTGGCTGCGAGTGGGTCTGGCCTTGCATCGTTGTTGAGGTCTGCCAGGCTTGCCAAGAATCTGGCAAACCAATCCCAACGCAGAGATTTGTTTTGAATCAAAGCGGGTGGGGTTTTTAGATAGTGACGACGAAGCTCGCAACGTTGGGAAAACACAAATGCGACAAAGATATCGCTGATTGGTCAGAGCGCCGTCCTATAGGCACAGGCACGGTTTGAAAGACAACAGGTTGTTCTCATCAACTACTTCAGATATACTATTCATGGGGGACAGACTAAATTACACATCCAATCTCACATTTAGGTTTATCAGGCTAATTGAGTCGCTGGCGACAGAAGAGACAAAAGCGATTTAGGCGACTAGAGGCAATTTGAGCGAATTGAGAGACAGTTTATAGTTGGACTTCAGCGAATATTATGCAAATGACCAATGATGCGGTTGGGCGACAGTCGCTGATGTCGGAATGCTTGCATTCTTCTTTTAACGGACATACTCTGTCGCTTCTATGACTCATATCGCTCTTGCTGCAGTCCAGCAATTCTCTGCCGCTTAATCTTATTATTTGCCTGATAATGTTCTACTACTGTACCCTGTGGGTCCTCAATTTCAGGTTGACCTCTTGCTACTTAGTGTTCTGATTTTTCCTTGAATCGAACCTGTCCAGTGCCTTAGTCGTTTGAGCCATGGCCAAGGTCACACTCATTCGTTTTAAAGGTGCACTGTGTACGA
>NC_085868.1:8724315-8726815 GCF_034702125.1 Engraulis encrasicolus | reverse complement strand
ACGTTGTCACATTAAAATACAACTCGAGAGTATGTGGCACTTCTCTCCTCCTGCAAGTGTTTTACTGGTTGCCATCACCTCTTTTTCTGGTGTGCGTCTTGCACCTCCACTCATCACCAACATAACTCATGACACGTGCATGGCTGCATTACGTCACTGTTATGACATTGTTATGTCACACGTATGACGCTAGCGTCAAGTTAAGTTTTAGCCACATTTCATATGAAACTGTACAATATACTGTAACCTTTCCAATGATGACGGTCATGTCTCATGTGTGTGTCTGATCCCAAAAAAAACTCACCCACCTTGACAGACAAATAGAGTAGTAGAGTAGAGTAGAGTAACTTTATTGATCCCCAGGGAGAAATTCAGGATAGTCACCAGGAAATTGAACAGTAATAAAGAAATGGTTCCAATTGAAAACAGTAACAAAGAGTACTTCATTGATTCCAAAGAAATTTTAGTTCTACTGTAACCCAAATTTGTTGAGTTCCCCTGGAGAGGACTGTGTGTGTGTTTCCCCATAGGATTCCCTCTCTTCCAATGTGTATTTGTATGTCTGAATGGTGAATGTGTGTTTATCTTTACGCATGACTGTTGTTCCCCACTCCCTCGTGTGTCTTTTAGAATTGTGTGTGCCAATCAATTTTGGGGTGGGTTTGAATGGGGGGGAGGTGTCCGAGCGGAAATAATTAAGGGATTAGATAGGTTATTGATAAGGGCTGGGGTTATCGATAAGGGATCGATAACGTTTAATAACTTGTAGCAGAGATGAGGAGAATTAAATAGGGATTAGACGTGACGGAAGAGTAGGGAAATAGTTTACTTGGTTAAGTTTAGTTTTATTGTTTTTTTCTGGGGGACACCTCCTTTTGCCCCTTTAGACTGTGAGAAGAAAGGGAAATAAAAGACGATGATAAATTGTATCTGCTGCCTCCGGCGTCGTCCCTTTGAAGTGGCTACAGCTCGGCGCTACAATATATATTTTTAAATGACATAGACCTTTACTGTATTTTAAATCGTATTCTATTAACTTTTTTGGTTTGTCAAGCTGGTGTGTTATTGCATGATATGTGTTAGCATGTTTGTTATGTTTGGTTTCTGTCTGCACCAAGGTATTTTGTTTACCATGTCTGAAAATAACAAGAACAGGAACACATACAATGACATAAGTATTCTTGTCACAGAGAAGCTCCATCTGAATTTACCTGCATATTTAAAAAAGATACTTCAGTCATGGCTCTCTTCACTCTCGAGCGAAGCACACACACACAAAACAAAATGGCAAAGACAAAAAACAAATGCATCCGTTAGAAAATATATACACACCCAAGAATCAAAAGCTAAAAATAGTTTTCTGCATGGCTCTGGCTGTCTGCTCTTGTCTTTGATGACAATTTTAAAAGGTGGCTTTAGCGATTCGCCTTGCCCTGGGTAATCCACTGGTGACCCAGCGCTCACCTCCAGACTAAAATGACATGCGTGCCCACAGCATAAGACAGGCTGGATCACTTTAATTACAGTCGTCTTTACTCACAATGGCAACACTGCAATGCAAAACCACCAAAACAGTGGGGTTGAGCTCAGGGAAGCGGACGGTAAGGGGAACAAAGGGGTTACTTGCCCTGGGCCCAGGAAGAGGGAGTGGGGGCCAAAATTGGGTCTTCATTATATTGTATAGAGGGGGTGGGGGGTGGGGGGCTTTCAGGTGATTTTGGGTGGCAAAAGACTGTCTGCTTCCCTGGTCGGGCCGTTTCAGAAACTGCACTCACCCTGTCGAGAAATCATACCTCACTATAAAGCTTCAAAGCTGTCCATTATAAATCTGAATTCATGAATAACTTATCTTTTTCTGCCTCGTTGATTTTGAACATGACAGGGCAAGTCTATTCATGTATGCCCCTTACACTGCAAACAGAAAAACAACAGGTGTGATGCACAGTAAAACACTCAAAGAGAATTACAGGTGACGTGCATGTTTTGGGGAAAGTCATAATGACATGGTCCCGGCAATCTGTTTGTCTCTGATGAGACCAAGATGAATAAATCCAGTAAAACACAAAATGGCTGGTAGCTCAAACAAGTCGCACTTCTTAAAGTATATTTGTTGGGTGCTCTTGGATGAAGGGGATCAGTTCAATTCAAAAAAGGAAAAATCCAGGCAACTCCAGGTGAAAAAGAGGAAGTCCATTAAAAAGCCTTTATTGTCATAGGGCTAAAACATGATTAAAAAAGCCAACATGTTTCGACCGCACTACCAGCATGTGTTAGTGGTAACCAAGTGAGTTGTACAAAGAAAAGTCTCCCATTCATACAGTCAAGCACAGGGATAGGGTGGAACACAGGGTGTTCTCTCTTTTGAGAGGTACAATTTTGTACAATTTGAGACATGAATGGCTGTATTTTGAATCGTTTGGAGTGAATAATGGATTGAAGTGGTTATATAAGTTGTATGCTAGCCACTGTTCTTTGTGCCATTGGTATTAACGTGACATTG
>NC_085868.1:8711815-8714315 GCF_034702125.1 Engraulis encrasicolus | reverse complement strand
CAGACAACAAGAAAGGCCCCCCTCAATGGGTGTTGCTAGTTTACAAAGCAATTCAGGGTTTTAATGCTAATGTGAGAGTCTATGTTGTTGGGAGTTGGGTTTTGGGGGATGTCCCCAGAGAACATGTGAAAATCCAGTTGTTAAAGACTATGAAAATAGAAATATACTACAGACTTGGGATTCAGGGCCCCCGTGATTCTTGGGCCCCTGGGCCTGGGCCCTGTAGGCCCATACTAATCTGTCCCTGGTAGCAGCATGTTAAAAAGCAGTTAAGGGGGTTAAGGTGTCACGCAGAACATCCACCATTAGCTGCCATCTCAAGAATTTCTTTACACACACACACGTACTTGTACATGTACGTCGACGCAGACGAGCACGTCGTGCACGCATGCACACATGCACACCCACATAGGCGCGCACGCACACAGGCGCGCACGCACACAGGCACGCACGCACACACACACACACACACACACACACATACAGTTGGGCAAAAACATTTCTTATACACACACTCTTGTCTTATATGTTGTCTCTCCCACCACACACATGTAAACACACACGCACACGCACACACACACACACACACACACATATAATCACAAACATGTTCTCAATTAAACAGATTCTTTCTCTCTCACGTCCACAGACACAGACACACAGAAACTGTGACGTATGCTCACTCCACTTTAGATCTTGCAATGAGGTTGAAGGCCAAAGTCACGGGCTTACACAGGTCACTGCCCAGAGTTCAAAGGTCACACTATGCCAGACGACGAATCACTAATGGCCTTCACTAATGACCTTCACTAATTTCCTTCACTGATTCCGATGGTGATATCAGCTAGGTGATGTCATTCATACACACACATACAGTACATGCGCACGCACACACGTGCGCGCACACACACACACACACACACACACACACACACACACACACACACACATACACACACACACACACACACACACACACACACACACACACACACACACACACACACACACACACACACACACACACACACACACACACACACACACACACACACTAATTGTTTCAGGATGTTAGAATCCTGGTTTCGGCAATGATGTCTGTCTGCTCCTGTGCATGTGCGGGGGCGTGTGTGTGTGTGTGTGTGTGTGTGTGTGTGTGTGTGTGTGTGTGTGTGTGTGTGTTTCTCTTGATCTCTTGGTCTAAATGAATTGTGGGTCCCAATACAATTCTAACATGCTACTGGCTTAGACAGTTTTATCAACATCCAATCAGCCGGTTGTCTACACAATAAGTAGATCCCAATAAGCAAAGGGACTGTGGAGATTTGAGTGAATTCAAGGGAGCACAAGTAGCAGTTGGAATGTGCACACATCCAAATATACGGATGCTGGATTAAACATAATCAAATAAAGAGAGAAGAAAGATCTGCTGCTTTCTTTTAAAAAAAAAATTGAGTTCAAGGAAGCACAGTCAGCGTAGTTTATGAATAGTCTAATTATGCGTGTACACCAATAGCGATCAAAGCTACCAGAGTGCCGGAAGTCATTATTTCTTTAAGGAGGGTCGGCGAATTGAGAAATCCATGGGAGTTCACTGAAAGCGAAGCGAATTGGTTGACCAGAGCAAATTTCAGCAAAGCAATTCAGTGAAAATCATATCTTCGAATATCCCAGGCTGAGAAGCCAGAGCCCATATGTGATTAGCTAAATTAAACATGTCAATATGATATCCAGAACTAGAAATGCACTCAGAGAGTGCAAACCTCCGCCAAGGAAGCTGAATTTGGTTGTAATATTTGTGACATGTCGTGGTGTAATCCATGCATGCCTAGGCTATTTATAGGCTAGGCCTACAGTGTTCAGAGAAGTGAGCATTCAATTTTAACCAAATTATGTCTCTTTTATAAGCTAAGGCTTATGCCACCTCACCTGGTTAGCTTTGATATTAGTTCACCTGCCATTGTGTGATTGGCAAATGTGATTTGTCATGCCATAGGCCAGTGGTTCCCAACCTATGGGTCGGGACCCCCCTTATGGGTCGCCAAAGATCCAACGGGGGTCGCGGAGCCCTCTTGATTTTAAGGGGTTTCGTTTTAAATATATATAGCCCATGTTGAATAAAAGGCAAAGCATTTAACTAATAAATGCATGGACGCAACAAATTGTAAGTGCTACATTAAACATTTATTCTATATTTGACCAAAGACGAATTGAGGAATAAAATAACTAAAATAAGCTATCGCAGGAAACGGAGGGCATCTTGTGACTCCGTCTCGTGCGGGCGCTCGCGTGGTTGGGTCACCAAAGCTTAAAATAGTAAAAACATGGGTCCCCTAGGAAAAAGGTTGGGAACCACCGCCATAGGCTATAGGCCCTAATTTGGAAAATATTGTATCCCATCGCTATACTGTAGCATGGTGTCATTGTTCATTCATTGTGTTGTTATAAACATTTTGATGATTGGAAGCATTATGCCTTTAATCACATAATTGTTTTGCCA
>NC_085868.1:8701815-8706815 GCF_034702125.1 Engraulis encrasicolus | reverse complement strand
ACAAACACACACACCAGGACATTCAGATTACAGCATCATGGCCCCTGGACATTCTGAGACACACAGCAGCAGTAAACAGGCCGGCGTTTTAAACATATTATGATGTGGTGTGTGCGTGTGCGTGTGTGTGCGTGTGTGTGTGTGTGTGTGTGTGTGTGTGTGTGTGTGTGTGTGTGTGTGTGTGTGTGTGTGTGTGTGTGTGTGTGTGTGTGTGTGTCTACTTAAGTCAGCATACATTACAGGAAAGCCCCCACATAAGCAGACTGACATCATTTTGGCAACAGCGACCATCAGCCAAGCACCACTCAGGGCTTCATGAAGAGCAATGCACTACACTGACCACACACACACACACACACACACACACACACACACACACACACACACACACACACACACACACACACACACGCACACACACACACACGCACACACACGCACACACACGCACACACACACACACGCACACACACACACACACACACACATACATGCACATGCACACACAGGCACGTGCACACACACACACACACACACACACACACACACACACACACCTGCACACAAGTACATGAACACGCACACACACACACACACACACACACACACACACACACACACACACACACACACACACACACACACACACCACAGCACAGCACACTGCTCAGTGACTGGCCATGGTCCGTATCCCAGAATGAAATCTTCATTTCGCCAGCACCATCAGCGGCACCATTCATCAGGTGACACATGACGTGCACCCGTCATTTACAGTATGGAGGGGACAGTTGGAGGTGGCCGCTGAGTGTGTTACCAGGGACACTCGCATTTGACAGGAGGACCAATGAGTTGCGCTGATGTTACTGTCTGATGGTTGCTGCTGGACAAAGGTGGGTAGATCATCTGTCGTGACAACAGGATGCTGGCACAGGTAGCCATATCTGTTTTTATTTTATTTTTTAAAATCTGAATCATATTCTATAATTAAATCACCCACGTACATCAAATAAACAAGAGTCCAACTGCAAAGAAGCTGAATGTAGCCTAAAGTCAAGTCAGGTGAACGCAAGGAAGTACTATATAATTACCCTGCTCTTGCCCAGTTACCACAGGCTAAATATTGTCAGTTAAATCAGGTAAATGCAAGGCAAAGCAAACGTAAAAGTAAAAAAAGAGAAACAGTTTCTTCAAACACAGGTAACTTATCTGAGCAATCAGTAGATCTGTGTACCTGTATTACGATCAGCTGACTGTGCTGGATAGAGTTTGAGGTGGGTTCTTGTTAGTTTTTTTGTTTTTCAGTAACAGCACAGTCTATCTACAGTATGCAATTTCATCAAAATGCGTTCAAAACTGTTTGAGTTGGACCTGCCGTGGCCGGGTCCGGTTTGATTCCGGCCCGGGTTATTTGCCAATCCTTCCCTGTCTCTCTCTCCCCACTCATTTCCTGTCTTTCCTAAAACCCTTAATATATATACATAGTTTAAATTCTGTTTGACCGACAAACAGACAGACAAACCGACAAACGAAAATATAACCTCCTTGGCGGAGGTAATTATTATTCACATTGAGATTCACTGGCCATCTCACATTTTCTGTGGCAAACACATGAACTCCATATCCCTGTTGCCATCCGCCATCCACGTTGGCCCTGGGATCTTTTATTTTTCATGTTCCTACTTTTTACTTACCAACTTGTTCGAACTTGCCAAACCTGTCAATCTGTTGATGTACATTGTATGGATTGTGCTATACAAATACATTTTACAAGCTAATGAAGCAATAGCTTTTTTTCTGACATCCTTGTGGTAGCAAGATAGAGACAGACACAAACAAACAGAGACACGGAGGCATGGCAACCGTAAGAGAGGGGGGAATGACACCGACGGCGACAGCGAGGGAGCGAGAGGAAAACAGAGGGAAAAAAACATTGTACACAACTTCTTGCACAGTCAGAGAGTTTTCTAAGTGTCTAAGTGCTTCTTCTGGAAAAAGGTGTCCATAGATCACGACTTCATGGAGACAGGAGAGTGTCTGTGGATGCTGACGTAGAAAATTATGTCCGTTTTAACAAAAAATACACAAAGAGCAATTGATGAAACTGTCCTGTGACGTCTATGGTAACCCTAACATTAAACTTGCTGATTGAAGCAGGATATGTCAACAACAGGAGATGTCAACATTACGGCGGACACCACTGGCACTTGGGGCTCTCTGCTGAACTTAAATGAACTTAAATGAACCTGATGATTCTGGCCTTAAAAACTCTCTCTCTCTCTCTCTCTCTCTCTCTCTCACACACACACACACACACGCACACACACGCACACGCACACACACGAGCGCGCACACACACACGCACACACACACACACACACACACACACACACACACACACACAGACACACACACACACACACACACACACACACACACACACACACACACACACACACACACCACACACACACACACACACACACACACACACACACACACACACACACACACACACACACACACACACACACACACACACACACACACACACACACACACACACACACACGTGCACACACACGCATACACACACGAACACACAGAAATACGAACACACACATAGCGCCAAGCCCACAGATGTATGAAGTTGCTGATAGCAGCCACATCAAATACATTCACTCTCTCACACACTTTGCCCTCCCACATGCAAACGCAACCCTCAGACAGACGTGGAGGCAGACACACTACACACATGCACACAACCACACAACCTACAGATGTGAGATGTTGCTGATAGCAACCACATCAAATAAACTCTGTGCTATGATGTCACCAGAGTGTGACTCCTGTTGTAGGACCGCCCCCCGCCCCTCCAGCTAAAGCCACCTCCTCACCCCCCTTACAACTCCCCTCCAGCTAAAACGACCTCTTCTCCTCATTCTCTCTTCCCTCTCTCCTCCACACTCTTCTCCTTCTCCTCCTCTCCTCAACCTCACCAACATCTTCATCTCCTCCTCTCCTCTTCCTCTTCATCCTCCTCCACCTCCACCTCTTCCTCCTCTCCTCCTCCTCTCGTACTCCTCCCCTCGCCTCTCCTCTCCTCATCCTTTCATATCCTCTCCTTTCCTCACATCTCCCCCTCCCCTCCCCTCTCCTCTCCTCTCCTGTCCTGTCCTGTCCTGTCCTGTCCTGTCCTGTCCTGTCCTGTCCTGTCCTCTCCTCTCCTCTCCTCTCCTCTCCTCTCCTCTCCTCCTCTCCTCTCCTCTCCTCTCCTCTCCTCTCCTCTCCTCTCCTCTCCTCTCATCTCCTCTCCTCTCCTCTCCTCTCCTCTCCTCTCCTCAACCTCTCCTCTCTCCTCATCTCATCCTCTCCTCTCCTCCTACTCCTCCTTGTTCTTCTTCCTCCTCGTCCTTCGCCTCCACCCCAGTGATGGCGTGAGAACAAAAGAGTGAACAGACATAAGGTGAAAAGACGCCTCCATGAACCCATCCACCCTCAGTGCACCACTCCCTCTCTCCTTCCCTCTCTCCCTCACTCCTTCTCTCGCTCCCACTCCTCTCTTCTCACTCTCTCTCCCTCACTCAGCTCCTCTCCCTCCTTTCCTCTCTCCCTCCGCTCCTCCAGGCTGCAAAAGGGCAAACCCTTCACCTCCGTCTCCCCAGGGAACGCCACTCTACATCTCTCCCTTACTCAACTCCTCTCTCTCTCTCTCTCTCTCTCTCTCTCTCTCTCTCTCTCTCTCTCTCTCTCTCTCTCTCTCTCTCTCTCTGTCCCTCTCTTCATTCTTCACCCCTTTCTCCCCAGGGATCACTACTCACAACTTACCAGGACGGCAGGGCTGTCATTCGCACACAGTCACGCACACACACGTACATACAAGTTCTTTGTCACTCATGCTCTCTCTCTCTCTCTCTCTCTCTCTCTCTCTCTCTCTCTCTCGCTCTCTCTCTCTCTCTGCCTCTCTCTCTCTCTCTCTCTCTCTCTCTCTCTCTCTCTCTCTCTTTCTCTCTCTCTGCCTCTCTACATCTCTCAAGGGGATAGTCCCACTCTTGTGACCCAGGGGGGTGGTGTACGCAGTGGGGGATGGGGTAACATGGCCCGTCCATCCCCACTGACCTCCCCTGTCAGCTTAAAATACGCATCCATCTGTAAAAAGCATCCTGACCAAAATATTTACAGGAAATGAAAAATGGCATGAAAGTGGGATGGGGAAGGGTGGTGGAAGTTTGGAGGAAAGAGGAGTGGGGGGAGGGAGGGAGATGGGAGGGGGACAAGGAAGAGGCAAGAAGAGGCAAGAAGAGAAGAGAAGAGGCAAGAAGAGAAGAGAAGAGAAGAGAAGAGAAGAGAAGAGAAGAGAAGAGAAGAGAAGAGAAGAGAAGAAAATAAAAGAAAAGAGGAGAAGAGAAGAGAAGAGAAGAGGAGAAAAGAGAAGAGACAATTGCATTTTTAGCACAAGACTAGTGTAAAAGGTAAACCCAAAAGATTAAATGAAAAGACTAATCGAACAAAAAAAACAAAGATATGTGAATTAAGACAAGTGATGGGGCAGTGAGAGAGATGAGGAGATGAACAGAGGAGAGAGATGAAGAGAGAGATGAGGAGAGCAGAGAGAAAAGCAGAGAGATGAACAGGGGAGAGAGATCAGAATTGTATAAAGTAGAAATACTCTTACAGATGTAATATGCAATTACAACAGTAGTGTGGGTATGATATTACATGGCTTGTAATGGCATAATATGAGTGTTGCTATTATGTTTGTGACAGCACTATTTATTTATACAACTCTGAGAGAGATAAAGGGAGAACTGAGGAGAGAGATGAAGAGAGCAGAGAGACGAAGAAAGAAAGTAGCGCAATGAGGAGAGAGAGATGAAGAGAGTGATGAAAAGAGAAGTTAGGAGAGAGATGCGCAGACTTGAACAGTGTGCAGACATAGCACAGAGATGAAGAGAGCAGACATATGAGCAGAGGGATGAAGAGAGGAGAGGGATGAGAAGAGA
>NC_085868.1:8691815-8694315 GCF_034702125.1 Engraulis encrasicolus | reverse complement strand
AGAGAGAGAGAGAGAGAGAGAGAGAGAGAGAGAGAGAGAGAGAGAGAGAGAGAGAGAGAGAGAGAGAGAGAGAGAGAGAGAGAGAGAGAGAGAGTGCGAGAAAGAGAGAGCGCGTGCGAGAGAGTGAGGTGGGGGGGGTTTCAAAAAAAAGTTGTGAACGCTGAGGGGAAAAAAGACTGGTAATTTGAAGCATGTGGGGGCAAATTGAAAACACAGGTTTGAAGCCGGGCATTTGCTTTTTCACGCTGTAACCTCTCCCCAGGGATCTGTAGCGGCAACTCAAGTGTGTCTGTCTGTCTGAGGAAGAGAGACGGATGGCCAGCAGGATGACTAAATGTATAGAGGCATTATTTTCATCTCTTTCTAATTGCTCTAATTTAGTGTCTCTCAATGGGGGCTCTACAGAGAATGATACAGCTGAGAGGGGTGGTGCTATAGAAGCCATTGGGGAGAATTAGTCTATTTTGTTCTTCAATACTCGGTTGATAAAAGATTGAGAACCACTGATTACATTTCTCATGTGGCCCTGTGTCACGTCTCACTCTTGCTCCTTTCTTCTCTTTCAGTTCTCTTGCAGGAGTTCCCTGTGTCCCATTGATCTCCTGGTCTCCCTCTTTCTTATTAATTGGTATGACTTTTAATTCTTTTATGGTCTTTTGCACCTGTATTCTTCAGATAGGGCAGTGAGAGAGACCGGAGTTGTACGTAACAACACTAGTGGTAGTGGTACCATGCTACTGGTTGTAATTGCATCTGTCGGAGTACTTCTACTTAATACAACTCTGAGAGAGATGGGACATGAGTGCAGATGGGGACGTATCAAGACATTTCCTCCAGCTGGAATCGAACTCCCTGGCTAACGGTACGATGCACAAGGCAATTGATCCAGGCCCCCTCCCTCTTTCAGTGTTTCCTTCTGCCATCCCTCTCTCACCCCTCTCCTTTTTCACTGTATACCATCCATTTCTTGCTCTTTTTAAATGCTAGTAGTTCCCTCCGCTTCTGCCTCAATCCTCCTGTCATTTTCTTGTCATTTGTGAAGCACCCTGACGGCACTTTTTGTGCTTCTTGGTGTCTTCAGCGTTTGCTTTTTCCGCTCCTAATTTTTCACACTCACCTTGTCTGTCTCAAGCATGATCACTTCAACACACACACACACATGCACACACGTACGCACGCACACACACACACACACACGCACGCACACGCACACGCACACACACACACACACACACACACACACACACACACACACACACACACACACACACACACACACACACACACACACACACACACAAACAGCGCTAAAACTTCTTGGGCCCCCTCCCCGACCATATCAGTCATACAGTATGTGTGGGCCCCTGCAAAGCTCTGGGCTCCCTGAATCACACATCACACACAATTTCCGTAATCTTGCCTCTGCAATATAAATTCATCAAGACGATGACTATAGACCCCCAGGTCCTCTGGTCTGATACAAGGACTTAGAAAAATAAGAAAGGTCTGTGACACTGGTCGGTGGTTGTACTTTGATGAAGGACGGAGCACTTTTGGGAGCAGAGGCCAGGTGGCATCGTTCGCAGAGCTTATGTTATTATTTTTTTTCTCAATTTTCTTGCGTTTGGTCCAGCAGCTGGATTACTGATGTGTGTTCTTTTCCTTATATCCGACACAAGGACTTTGCCAGCTTGATACAGGGATTACGTGGAACATTGTCGAAACGTATGGAGCATAGCCCCATTGCAATCGAGGAAGAGGTATAGAGCGTGAGTGAGTAGGGGGTTACTCATGGTGTGACAAAAAAGGTTTAGAAGATACACAAGAAGAAAAAAAAGATGGGGGAAACACTGTCCCACGCAGTCACGGCACACCCACTGACTGCCCTGACAGGAAAAGCCCGTCAGCTAAGCAGACGACTCAGGCCTGTAAGATATCAGACTGCTGCGGGGTGAGTAACTCTGACTCTCCCTCCATATACTGTACACACAAACAAACAAGGGCAGGGCCACTGACAGCTTTGGTCTGGCCCAGGACAAAGTCATCCGAAATCCCCCCCTACGCGCCCCCCGCAACCGATACATACATTGTAATGGGGACCCAATTCTGGGACCCCAGTCTTTCTGGGTCTGAGACAACGGATGCCTGTTTTCACCCCTGTTTGCTTTCATGAACAGGGGTCAGGACACCCACCATAGACCCCACTCATCGCAGTGGGAGAATGGAGGATAGCTGTCTGGATCAAACTGGCTAGTGACTCGTCAGACAAAGAGAAGCAGAGAGAGAGGCAGAGAGAGAGAGAGAGAGAGAGAGAGAGAGAGAGAGAGAGAGAGAGAGAGAGAGAGAGAGAGAGAGAGAGAGAGAGAGAGAGAGAGAGAGAGAGAGAGAGAGAGTCATGGCACAGATGAACAATATTCCGTCTTAATTTCCTCAAAACAGATGGAGAGATTTGTGTGTTTCAATTTTAATCAAGACCTGCTTTACTCTCTTTATGTGGTGA
>NC_085868.1:8581534-8681534 GCF_034702125.1 Engraulis encrasicolus | reverse complement strand
AATTTTTTTTTTACTTTTTTTTTTTTTAAACGATATCCGTTTTTGTTAAAAACGATTTGAATTACGATTTTGAATTTCCTTCGCATTTTCCTCCTGGAGTAAATACATCCAGACTCTGTATTGGTTAGATAAGTAGCAACTGTAATACCCTTACGGTCACTTCCTAATGCTTTCCCCTCATTCTGTGTTACCGTGGGCCCACGGTAACACAGAATGAGGGGAAAGCATTAGGAAGTGACCGTAAGGGTATTACAGTTGATTCATGTGTGCACGCGTGTAACATCGGGTGAGTAACAGAACATGTGCGCAACGATGCGTTATGACACGCCGATATGCGAGGATCTTCGTCCAAATCGCTAGTCGCATGCATCATCGCTAACTGCGTTTACATCGCGTGCCGCGTGTAAGGGAAATGTTAGTTGTTGACATGTATGGAATTCACTTCAATTTGTGCTGTTTCTTGCTTCAGTTGTGGACAAAACGATTGGCCAAACTCACAATAGAAAGCCTGTGCTGTGCTACTGTCCCAGAGAGCTGAAAAAAAAAACCTTCATAGAAGAAGTCACACTTAACAGGGGTGTTAACCAATCCAATGAGTTCTCTCATTGCTCTCTCTCTCTCTCTCTCTCTCTCTCTCTCTCTCTCTCTCTCTCTCTCTCTCTCTCTCTCTCTCTCTCTCTCTCTCTCTCTCTCTCTCTCTCTCTCTCTCTCTCTCTCTCTCTCATAGTAGCCTATTTACCCATAACAAATGGTGAATTTCTGAGCCCTTTTTAATTTGTAGCCTATACCACTGAAGGCATGATAATGCTTCATCATATTTTAGAAATAGGGCCTATGTGCCTTTTATATACCAAATGTTTATCATTTTGAAATTGTTTCAGTTGTTTATGACTTGTGTATGACTGAAATTATCTCTGCATACTATCAGTGCTGCATTGCTTTGTAAAGATAGGATATTCAACACACTTTAAACATACACTGAAAAGATACGGCCATAGTAGCCTACTGAAAACATTTGGTTCATAATAATGGTGATTAATAAATGGTGGTCTTAAATTTTCATACTGACATCCTTGAATTTGACTTGGTAGATCACGGCAGACCATCAACTTCAAAAGTAGATCTTGGTTAAAAAAAAGGTTGGGCACCCCTGCTATAGAGAGAACCACAAGTGCTTGAAAAGACCGGGATCAAAAGCCTAGTCAAGTTGTTTGTAGTTTTACTTGGGTTTGGGAGCAATATAAAAAACCTTCAGAGAAGGGACAGTTGGGATGAGTTTACTAACACTCCCTAGGCTTTGTTTTACAGTTGTAATGAGTTTGGTGACAGACCTTCATTGACACAGCAGAGGAGACATCAGGCTGCATATAGAAATTAATGTGTAATGAATGTGAATATAGACATAAATGTGTAATATGTTGTTCAGCCCTTTTAATGGGAGGAATTTGGAAAAAACTGGCCCTGTGACCAGCACCCCTCATGTAGAATGTGTACGCCTACAGATATGTGTGGGGGAAAAGGCATAGCCTACCCTCTAAGACCCTTTTTGTCTATGCGTTAACAATTTCACAGTGCTCTTAAATTCTTATCTCTGCTCCTATTTTGTTTTATTATTGTTTCCCAGACCCCTGCATGAGGGACGAATGAAACTGTGTTGTAAACAGAAATTATTCACTGTTCTGCATTTTTTGACAATGACAATGTACTACTATTATACAAGTCATGGGTAAAATCTTATGTAGCCTTATTTCTCAAAATATAAATGGCTGAAATATAGGCCCAGGCCTACAGTTTCTAAATGCGCCAATGTCATACTGTAGTCATTGTTTTGTCGTTTTGCATTTACGCTGCAAGAATACAACCCCCCCCCCAAAAAAAGGCCCGTGTCCCCCCCCCGGACAAAATAAACCCCGGCTGCCCCCATAGTTTCCAAAATTTCTGTGGGAAACACTGTTTGTAGTATACAAGCTACTTGACATCTTAATTTCCCCCCAGGGCTCAATATAGCATTGCTCTACTCTACTAACTTCTCCTTCTCCATCTGGTCCTGGAGCTCCTGGAGGTGGCGGCCCATGGTGGAGATCATGGCCTGGCCCGTGGCGGTCTGCGAGGCCTGGTCGGCGCGGATCAGGGAGGCCTGGCGCTTGACCTCCTGCAGCTGCTGGTTCAACTGGCGGATGGAGGCCTGGAGCCTCTCACGCTCCTGAAGACGGGCAGCCTCCGCGGCTTCAAGGGCCGCAGTCAGACGGCTGACATAGATAGATAGATAGATAGATAGATAGATAGATAGATAGATAGATAGATAGATAGATAGATAGATAGATAGATAGATAGATCAAAATAGGACCTCTGCCTTTCAGCCTCGGCAGCATCAATGTAGGTAGTCAGGACACTTGAGATAGATAGATAGATAGATAGATAGATAGATAGATAGATAGATAGATAGATAGATAGATAGATAGATAGATAGATAGATAGATAGATAGACATACATAGGCCTACATACATGCATACATAGGCTACATACATAGGCCTACTACTGTAGCCCAGTGGTTCTTAACCTGGGGTGCGGGCACCCCCTGGGGGTGCGCCAGAGATTTCAGGGGGTGCACGAAATTGAGTTTGCGTTGAGGTTATGACCAAAACTCAGCTTGTGAACATTATAATTAATCCAAATCAAAACCAAACTAATGCATGTTTTGGTCCCCATGTAAAGGCATTATGATATTGTTTAGTGTCTTAGTGCAAGAACCATTGCAATTAATCACTTAAAATCATTTTTAGTACCTGTAGACAAGTGTAGACGTTTGGGTTGGGGGTGCACGGCTTCTCTTTGGCACAGGTAAGGGGGTGCATTAAGAAAAAAAGGTTAAGAACCACTGCTGTAGCCTACTCTTTAGTAGGTTACTAGGCATAGCCTAGAGGCTTACGTGCGCACGCACGCACACTCACCGGTTTTGTTCATCACCGTGCCGCACGGTGTTCTTCCAGGCCGCATTCTGCCGAATATATTCCTCTTCCACTGCTTCTAATATCAACCGGATGTCGCGCTGCACGGATGGTCTTAACTCCTCCAGAAGGGCAGGGGGAAATCGGTCCATATTCGCGTTCGTGTGATAGTGCTCGCTTCAAAATGATACCGAAATGCTGATTGTACGCCGTTTTATAGTAACACTCGGTAACCGAATGTCACGTCACAATAGGCCTCATGGCTGTAATTATTGTAGCCTGCTACGGACCGTTCGTCTCTCTGCTGCTACGTTTCACATATTCTAGAATTTAAAAGCACCCTTCACCGCGTAGAACACATATATGTTTTCTGTTGTTGTAATAACAACCCAATCAATAGACATAAAGATACAGATCAAACATTTCCACCTTGTCCCAACGCAAGCAGGCCTATTTCAACAGAACCACAATGATGTAGATGTTAGGGCCTACATGTGCCTTGTGTCCTAAACCAACAGGCTAGGCCTACATTTGATTTCAGCCATTATCGTAGATTAGGCTAAGTCATGGGTCATCGCATGCAAAACAGCCGTGCGTTTGCCGTCCTTTGGTGGTCAACATGTGTCACGTCTTATGAGGGGCGAACCGCTACATCAAGTCAAGTCCTCCAAGGGCCATATTATGCCTCCAATGAACACAACCCAGGATTCCCCCTGCCCTTTTATAGTTCCAAGTTCAAAGTACTTTATTTGCCATTTGTGCATAAACTAGTAGTCCAAGCACATAGGAACTCTTGTGCAGGCCCTCTGAGTCAATAAATAGAATTAAATAGAAAAATAGGAAGACAAAATACATTAAAAAGTGATAAAAATCAAAGAGGTCAAAAGAATAATAAAAAAAAGGTGGATCAAATGTTCTTTTTTGCCATCAGCCTCTAATTGACCTATAGTATAGGCTACGAAGGTAGCCTTTACAACAGACCACCTCCACTTAGGTCGCCTGAAAATGTAAATTAATTGTATTGAATGTAATTTCCAAGATGTCTAAGATTTCTTTACAAAACATGATATTTCATGTGAAATGGCATAACATTGAAATGATAGGCTATCAGGGGCTGGATAAGACAGCCTAGACATAAGTTCCCCACCCATGGTTTACAGGGTGTTGTGAACAGAGATTTAGGCCACTTGCAATTTATATTTGATTGCATTAATTCATGTTTATGTTAAGGACTGTTGCTTTTGTGTCCACCTGTCCATAGAGAAGATCATAATGATAGTGTACCAGAACTGCACCTTTATTAAAATGACCCTTGAGCTCACATGATGTGAGATTAAAAAGCAACAAACAGTAAATAATACTGTGGAAATTAATGAGGACTCAGACTTCCTTGGCAACACAATGGAATTCTTTTGGTTGGAAATAAATGTACAAGTCAAAGTCACACTGAACATTTTTATTTTCTTGGTAGCTCAGAGAGACCTAACTTTTTATACAGTTACCATAGGAGTAGGCCTATGTCAAATGATATTCATACTGTTAAATATTGTTTGTTACTGTTAATGTCCACGTGTTTTATATTACTAGGCCGAAATTGCAGTCCCTCTTTATTCCTAGGCCAGGGGTGAGGAACCTTTTTCATTCGAGGGGCCACCTCAAATTCCCCCAAGGACCTTAGAAGTCCTCCAAGGGCCGTACTATGAGCACAAACCCTGCACTTTAGGCCGCCTATATTGAAGGCAGCCACCTTTACAACAGACTCCACCTTCCACCTTCCCTACGTGCCCTGAAATATGACAAGTCACGGGCGTCACATGCCAAACAGCTATGCCTTTGCCGCAATCTAGTGGTAAACATGTGTCACGTCGTAAGAGTGTCCCTTCACACCAAATGGAAGTGTGGCAAACAGAGATATAAAGGAAATCTGTTATTTCTGTAGACATCCCAGAGTAGGCTACTCGCATTTTGATTTTCATTGCAGTGATTCATGTTTCTTTTTGTTATAAATATGACCAATTATGGAAACATTATATTATTGGAAAGCAAGGTTTTAAGAACATGGGACCCCGGTTTGGGAACCACGAGCACCCACCGGCACAAACATTAAATCGGCACCCATACCTGACAGAGTCCACAGGGTGTCACTAGCGAGCTTGCTCCACCTGTCCCCAAACCTTTCTTAGTTGTTCTTCTGTGGCGGCTACAAGCTTTTCATTTCTGCCATGCCATGCTGATGAGAACTTTCTTTGAACTGATTGCTTGGTTGGTTTTGAAAATTAGTCACAAAAAAGTGCCACAAATTCCAAACAAACTGGTTATACCTGGCCAATTCAATAAGATGATCATTCAATCAGATATTCACCTGGTTGATCTACACGTAAAACCAGGTCATTTGGAATATGAGGCACTGGATTGTAAAGTAAATCACACACACACACACACACACACACACACACACACACACACACACACACACACACTCACAGTCCCCGAGATGGTGTGAATTACAGTATGTTTTTCAAGAAAATAGGGTCATTTCAAGTGAAATCAGACACTTTGGGACCCGACCGACACCGATTTCAGTCATACTTGCTGTGCCCGTTTACTAGCAAGGTAGCACCCCAGAACTGCATTTGTGTGAATCTGACACCAATATTAAGGGAGAAACAGGGAGAGACTAGGAAAGGTTTACATATGAGGGTGGGACACTATACATTCAGCCTTGATTATATCAGTCAGTGTAAGTCACAAAAAGATGTCTGAGGTGTTGTTTGAAAGCTCTTTTCTGGCTCTACAAATTACACCAATAGCATAGAATACAACAACCTTCAGAATATGAATTATGATACATTGAAAAATTAAAAATTGAATATCAAACAAACTTATATTATTAAATGGCCGGTTTCTTTTCTAAACATAGCCTGTAAGGTCATAAACAACACCTGAAAATGGGGGGGTTGGTTCTTTTATTCAATTCAGAGATAATGGGACTGGACTGGCCATCTGGCATAACAGGCATTTTCCCGGTGGGCCCTGCACCCTCGTCGGTCCCTATTCCAGGTACCGGTACTCAAAAACGTCACAGCTTCTGCCCATTGTCAATGGACACAGTAGAAGCTAGACCATTTTCAGCACTCAGAGAAGGCGGGGTTGAAAGAATAAGCTCAGTAAATGTTTTTTTTAAAGTGTTCAAGCATCAAAGGGTATGTTGTAGCTGTATATGATGTCAACTAGTAGCTAGTATGTGTTGAGGAATGTATGCCAAGCGCTGGAGAGGTGAAACTGAACTTCCTGCATCCTCATGGACCATCTCCATCCTTCACATATTTCGATAGACATGCTGTCATGTGATATTACTATGGTATTTACCATATTATTACTAGGTGATCTGTATGCCATCTTTTTGAGTCCCATTATCTCTGAAATGAATAAAGAACCAAACAGCAGCATTTCAGGTGTTGTTCATGACATTGCAGACTACGTTTAGACAAGGAACAGGCCATTTCAAAATATACGTTTTTTTGATATTCAATTTTTAATTTCCAATTGATCATAACTCATATTCTGAGGGTTGTTGTATTCCATGCTGTTGTGTAATATTTAGAGCCAGAAAAGAGCTTTCAAATAACACCACAGACATCTTTTTGTGACTTACACTGACTGATATAATCAATGCTGAATGTAGTGTCCTACCCTCATATGTAAACCTTTCCTAGTCTGTTTCTCCCTTAATATTGGTGTCAGATTCACACAAATGCAGTTCTGGGGTGCTACCTTGCTACTAAACAGGCACAGCAAGTATGATTGAAATCGGTGTCGGTCGGGTCCCAAAGTGTCTGAGTTCACGTGAAATGACCCAATAGACTAGTTCTGCTCATATGTATTTATTTTAATTGTCTACATACGTCCTAAATCTGTTTCTCTAGCATTACACAAAGATGTTCAGTCGTGAAAAGAATGCAACATAAGTAGACTTAGCTGGATATATTGTATTGTTTTTTATTATTATTTTTTTTGTACTTCAACAATTTCTGCATGTGCTTTGTCCTAGCAGGCTTCACAACTGGATGGCAACAACTGGAGGTTGGAATTGGGATAGACTGCGTGATATCTCAAATTCCCTTTGCCACTGCCTTTGAGATCATTCTCCGTGGAGCAAGACAGGTTGTGGGGGGCATGAAACTACCATCCGGGAGAAAGCCTTCCAGCTCTGAGAAGTTAATTACATGGACGATGTGACGAGCATGTTATAGACAACCCCATGTAGAGCAAGACTCCTGAAGCGACTAGCAGGGGCGCCAGCTGACCTAATGCTGCACAGAGGCACAGTAGGGCAGCCAGAGATAATGCGAGCGCCCGAGCAAAAATTGTTATTCATTTTAAAATGCTTGTAAATTAATTATGTTATTGTAAGTAGTGCATGTGCTCTATTTTGTGCGCATTCCGTAGTAGACTACTCCGTAAGATAAACTTGAGCTAAATTCCAAGGTAGCAGGGGGTTTTTTTTGTTGTGAAACTCATAGCGGGGCACAGCATACCAATACCCAGGCACGTGCCCTGATTGGAGAAGCTGGTGCAGGAACAGCTTGCACACGGCCTGGCAAGGATCGACAGCTTACAACTCCCTGGAAAACTCAAGCTATGGTGCTACCAGTTCACGCTATTCCAACAAGTGATGTGGCCCTTTAAGGTGTGCGAAATCCCACCACTACAGTCAGCAGGTTGGATGGCATTGCCAATTCCTATATCAGGAAGGGGCTTGGCCTTCCCTGCTGCTTCTCCAACACAGGACTCTTCGGAAGGAATCCGCTTCAGCTTCTTCTGAAGTCTCTGGGCCTCGCATACAGACAAGAGAAGGCCCGGCTGGTGTTTGAGCTGAAGGAGTCCAGGGATCGCACCATAAGGGTAGCAGCAGTAGCTGTCCGAACATGGCAGACGTGGAAGGCCCTGGCAGAAGTGGACCAGGCGGTTGGATGGTTGCAACAAAGAGAGGTCATGGGGAGAGTGCAGGAGGGCTGGGCTGGAGTTGGGGTGGGGGGTGGGGACCAGTCAGGTTCTGGTCAAGGCCTCAAGGGAGGAGAGCAAGACAATGGTGGTCGGATCCCAGTAGGGTGAGATGCAGGGAGTGATAGGGAGACGTTCCTGACAAGCCACTTGGGCCCCCACCTGGGGATGTACTGGCTAGGGGATGGAACATCAGGTACAGGTGGCACCAGCTGATGGCCTTCTGACCTGAAGGGCACCGGATGAGGTGCGACAGGCTTTTTTTTTTTTGGGGGGGGGGGGGGGGGGCTTAAACACATACAGCGAGAGTTACGGAGAAGGGAGAAGAGGGGTTTTTCTTTTTTTTTGGGGGGGGGGGGGGGGTTTGCACAAACAATGGGGGTTTGAAGAGTGGGGGGGATTCTTTGACAGACAGACAAACACATTCAGCAAGGGTTATGGGGGGGGCACAAATACATGCAGTTTGGCAGGAAGCAGGGCTGGACTGGCTATCTGGCATAGCGGGCATTATTTCTGAAAATAGGGGCCCCCGAGGGTGGGGTTCCCACCGGTGAGTCAGTTCTGCACCGCTAATTGTGAGGGGCCCCTTGAAGCCAAAAGTGCCCGGGCCCTATTTCTCCCCCATGAGGGGCCCCTTTAAACCAAAAGTGCCTGGGCCCCATTCCTCCCTCATGAGGGGCCCCTTTAATCCAAAAGTGCCCGGGCCCTATTTCTCCCCCATGAGGGGCCCCTCTAAGTCAAAAGTGCCCGGGCCCTATTTCTACATGCAGTTTGGGAGGAAGCAGGGCTGGACTATTGGCTGGATTATTTCTGAAAATAGGGGCCCCCGAGGGTGGGGTTCCCACCGGTGAGTCAGTTCTGCACCGCTAATTGTGAGGGGCCCCTTGAAGCCAAAAGTGCCCGGGCCCTATTTCTCCCCCATGAGGGGCCCCTTTAAACCAAAAGTGCCTGGGCCCTATTTCTCCCCCATGAGGGTCCCCTTTAAACCAAAAGTGCCTGGGCCCTATTTCTCCCCCATGAGGGGCCCTTTTCAACCAAAAGTGCCCGGGCCCTATTTCTCCGCCAGGGGCCCCTTCAAACCAAAAGTGCCCGGGCCCTATTTCTCCCCCATGAGGGGCCCCTTTAAATCAAAAGTGCCCATTGGGCCCCTTTAAACCAAAAGTGCCCAAGCCCTATTTTTTCCCCATGAGGGGCCCCATTAAACCAAAAGTGCCCGGGCTCTATTCCTCCCCCCTGAGGGGCCCCTTCTCCCCCGGGGGCCCCATTAAATCAAAAGTGCCCGGGCCCTATTTCTCCCCCATGAGGAGCCCCTTTAAATCAAAAGTGCCCGGGCACTATTTCTCCCCCATGAGGGGCCCCTTTAAACCAAAAGTGCCCAAGCTCTATTTTTTCCCCATGAGGGGCCCCATTAAACCAAAAGTGCCCGGGCTCTATTCCTCCCCCATGAGGGGCCCCTTCTCCCTCAGGGGCCCCATGAAATCAAAAGTGCCCAGGCACTATTCCTCCCCCATGAGGGGCCCCTTCTCCCCCAGGGGCCCCTTTAAATCAAAAGTGCCCGGGCACTATTTCTCCCCCATGAGGGGCTCCTTTAAACCAAAAGTGCCCATTGGGCCCCTTTAAACCAAAAGTGCCCAAGCCCTATTTTTTCCCCATGAGGAGCCCCATTAAACCAAAAGTGCCCGGGCCCTATTCCTCCCCCATGAGGGGCCCCTTCTCCCCCAGGGGCCCCATTAAATCAAAAGTGCCAGGGCCTTATATCTCCTTTATGAGGGGCCCCTTTAAACCAAAAGTGCCCGGGCACTATTTCTTCCCCATGAGGGGCCCCTTTAAACCAAAAGTGCCCAAGCTCTATTTTTTCCCCATGAGGGGCCCCATTAAACCAAAAGTGCCCGGGCTCTATTCCTCCCCCCTGAGGGGCCCCTTCTCCCCCGGGGGCCCCATTAAATCAAAAGTGCCCAGGCCCTATTCCTACCCCATGAGGGGCCCCTTCTCCCCCAGGGGCCCCTTTAAATCAAAAGTGCCCGGGCACTATTTCTCCCCCATGAGGGGCCCCTTTAAACCAAAAGTGCCCATTGGGCCCCTTTAAACCAAAAGTGCCCAAGCCCTATTTCTTCCCCATGAGGAGACCCATTAAACCAAAAGTGCCCGGGCCCTATTCTTCCCCCATGAGGGGCCCCTTCTCCCCCAGGGGCCCCATTAAATCAAAAGTGCCCGGGCCTTATATCTCCTCCATGAGGGGCCACTTTAAACCAAAGGTGCCCGGGCACTATTTCTTCCCCATGAGGGGCCCCTTTAAAACAAAAGTGCCCGGGACCTATTCCTCCCCCATGAGGGGCCCCTTCTCCCCCAGGGGCCCCTTTAAATCAAAATTGCCCGGGCACTATTTTCTCCCCCATGAGGGGCCCCTTTAAACCAAAAGTGCCCAAGCCCTATTTTTCCCCATGAGGGGCCCCATTAAACCAAAAGTGCCCAGGCCCTATTCCTCCCCCATGAGGGGCCCCTTCACCCCCAGGGGCCCCATTAAATCAAAAGTGTCCGGGCACTATTTCTCCCCCATGAGGAGCCCCTTTAAACCAAAAGTGCCCAAGCCCTATTTCTCCCCCATGAGGGGCCCCTTTAAACCAAAAGTGCCCGGGTCTTATATCTCCTAGATGAGGGGCCCCTTTAAACCAAAGGTGCCCGGGCCCTATTTCTCCCCTATGAGGGGCCCCTTTAAACCAAAAGTGCCCGGGCACTATTTCTCCCCCATGAGGGGCCCCTTTAAACCAAAAGTGCCCGAGCCCTATTTCTCCTCCAGGCCAGCCCTGGGTGGAAGGGAAGACAGAGGACAGACACACACACGGACAGACACACACACAGGGGACACACAAAGGGGTTTAGGGGTTTCGGGGTTTAGTCTGACCTCCTAAAACAGGAGAAGAGGCTGCAGCAGCACGCACTCCTCTCTCTCCTCTCCTGCCTCTCCGCCTCCTTCCTCTCTTTCTCCTCTCTCCTCTTCTCCTCCTTTGCTGTCTTTTCTGCCTCCTTCCTCTCCTTGTCCACTCTCCTCTTCTCCTCCTTTGCTGCCTTCTCCGCCTCCTTCTTCTCCTTTTCCACTCTGCTCTTCTCCTCCTTCTTCTCCTTCTCCACTCTCTTCTTCTCCTCCTTCATTGCAGCCTTCCTCCTCTTCTCCACCTCTTTCTCCGTCTTTCGTACTACTTTCTCCTGCTTCCTCCTGGCTGCAGCTTTGAGTTTCTCTTGGTTTTTCTGCCTGCTTGCCTCCAAGCGCTGCCTTTTTATTTCCCATTGTGCATCAAACTGTTCCTCCTTCGTGAGTTGCTCCCTCATGTGAGACTCCAGCTCTTCTCTCTTAAAGGAAAATAAGGAAAGTTTAAGGTCAAGGTATGGGGAGTGGCTGGCTCAGAATTGGCAAAACATGCCAGTTTGGAAAACAAATCATAATAAAATAGCACAGAATGGTATAAAATTCACTTTGACTATTGTGATTTTATGCCATCATTTTTTAGTCTGAGAACTAAGTAATTGTGGCCCCTGCTGGCAACAGGGGTGAGCAAAAACTCCCTTTATTTGATGTTTTACAAGGGCAACTGTGTGTATGCACATAGCTACATACCCATGGTCATCGACAGCTGGTATGTTGTCAGATATTAATTGTATAATTATGTATTCATATTATATTCAATGTTTAGACGTGGCTTCTGTTATAAATTTGCTGTTACAGAATGGCAATGTCCAAGTCGTAATATGTCACTAAAGGCCCTGTGTAATGACAGCAGTGTAGTTCTATGGTAGCTAAGTCCTTTCAGAGACTATTACAGAGTTCCACTGGTGGAATGGCGTGCGTTGTGGGGCTACTCTAGGTGTATTTGATGTTTAGTGAGGGCAGCTGTGTGTGCAGTTAGTTTTACCTGGAGGTCATCATGATAGAGGGGTATGCGCTCCTGTGTCCTCCTCCTCTCCTCTCGAAGGCCCCATGTCAGGAAGACAACGGGAGCATTGCCCCCCTCTCCAGATGCCATGGATGTCTGAGGAGCAGAAACACACACACACACACGCACGCACGCACACACGCACACACACACATACACACACACATACACCACATGATCCTATTCCTCTCTGGCACTGTTTCCCAACCTTTTTTGTCTTGCGTACCCCCTAAGCCTTTATTTCATACCATGAGTACCCCCTCAGTCATGCTCTATATCCCAATGTGACTATGCTCCATACATTTTTTCATTTTCCCAAGTACCCCCTGTAATGTGCTCGTGTACCCCTGGTGGTACACGTACCCCTGGTTGGGAAACACTGCTCTATGGTGAGGCACTTGAGGCTGCATCTTGTATATGTCGGGCTGTACAAATACCATTATTGTAATTATTGTCTATTATCATTAGAACCAGGGTGCAATTCACAATTCTAAGCCACGACTGCAATTCTAAGCCACAGCTGCCCCTGGCCTTCCTTAGTGGCACCCTCCATTTCGGTAGGGGTCCGTGGTTGGTCCACAGCGCTATAGTAGCCTATTTACCTGCATCCACCTGGCTGCCTGTTGCTGCAGCTCATCCATGACTCTCCGCCGCTGGATGAACAACAGATCAACGCGCCGCTCTCTCTCCCTCTTTATCTGCTCTCTCATCTTCTCTATCTCCATCACCATCTCGTTCTGACTCTCCAGAGCCTGGCGCCTAACATTACAGACTTAGTCAGTTAGTAGGTCAGTTTAATCTTTTTGTCTACCTCCGCTCCCAGATAAGTTTACAGAGTGGTTTTGATTTTTATTTATTATTATTACAAGGAGGTTATGTTTTTGGTCACGTTGGTTTATCTGTCTGTCTGTTTGTCTGTTTGTTATATGTATTAGGTATTTATATGTATATGATATGTATATGTATTACTTTATATGTATTTAGTTTGAATGAAAAGAAGTATAATGGTGGGTCATACCAGGCTAACTTTGACCTGTCTTAGTGTCTGTTGTGTATCTTCCAACTGCATTATTTGCTTTACATGTGTGTTGAGTATCAGGCAGGGATTCTTAACCTTTTTGACATTGAGGCCCATTATTTTAGTGTAGAGTAGGGCTATTCAAATGGCGGCCCTGGGGCCAGATGCGGCCCTTGGACAGCAAGGTTCTGGCCCCCCACAAGCCCCTTGAAATACAGAATCGTTTTTCGGAATTTAGAGATAAAAGTATGTGTTCTGTAAAGAGCTGAAACGGGACATGGGACGTTAAAATGTCGGAAATTACATCTAAGAAATGCAAAACTCTCTGGGGGAGGACCCCCAGATCCCCCACTTCAATGAAGTCTCCCATATTTTTTAAATTGACAGTCGGCCACTATAATGCGGTACATTCATATAGTTCGGCCCCTTTACTGGGAGGAATTTGAAAAACTGGCCCTCGTTGACATTTAACTGAATACCCCTGGTGTAAAGTATATCCGGGACCCATCAAATGTTAACTTTATATTAACAACCCCTCAGTGTGTGTATGGCGCTTCATTATGTGTATTTTGTAGTATACAAGCTACTTGACATCTTAATTTCCCCCCAGGACTCAATATAGTATTGCTCTACTCTACTAACTTCTCCTTCTCCAGCTGGTCCTGGAGCTCCTGGAGGTGGCGGCCCATGGTGGAGATCATGGCCTGGCCCGTGGCGGTCTGCGAGGCCTGGTCGGCGCGGATCAGGGAGGCCTGGCGCTTGACCTCCTGCAGCTGCTGGTTCAACTGGCGGATGGAGGCCTGGAGCCTCTCACGCTCCTGCAGACGGGCAGCCTCCGCGGCTTCAAGGGCCGCAGTCAGACGGCTGACATAGATAGATAGATAGATAGATAGATAGATAGATAGATAGATAGATAGATAGATAGATAGATAGATAGATAGATAGATAGATCAAAATAGGACCTCTGCCTTTCAGCCTCGGCAGCATCAATGTAGGTAGTCAGGACACTTGAGATAGATAGATAGATAGATAGATAGATAGATAGATAGATAGATAGATAGATAGATAGACATACATAGGCCTACATACATGCATACATAGGCTACATACATAGGCCTACTACTGTAGCCCAGTGGTTCTTAACCTGGGGTGCGGGCACCCCCTGGGGGTGCGCCAGAGATTTCAGGGGGTGCACGAAATTGAGTTTGCGTTGAGGTTATGACCAAAACTCAGCTTGTGAACATTATAATTAATCCAAATCAAAACCAAACTAATGCATGTTTTGGTCCCCATGTAAAGGCATTATGATATTGTTTAGTGCAAGAACCATTGCAATTAATCACTTAAAATCATTTTTAGTACCTGTAGACAAGTGTAGACGTTTGGGTTGGGGGTGCACGGCTTCTCTTTGGCACAGGTAAGGGGGTGCATTAAGAAAAAAAGGTTAAGAACCACTACTGTAGCCTACTCTTTACTGTAGGTTACTAGGCCTATAGCCTAGAGGCCTACGTGCGCACGCACGCACGCACACTCACCGGTTTTGTTCATCACCGTGCCGCACGGTGTTCTTCCAGGCCGCATTCTGCCGAATATATTCCTCTTCCACTGCTTCTAATATCAACCGGATGTCGCGCTGCACTGCTGGTCTTAACTCCTCCAGAAGGGCAGGGGGAAATCGGTCCATATTCGCGTTCGTGTGATCGCTTCAAAATGATACTGAAATGCTGATTGTGCGCCGTTTTATAGTAACACTCGATAACCGAATGTCACGTCACAATAGGCTTCATGGCTGTAATTATTGTAGCCTGCTACGGACCGTTCGTCTCTCTGCTGCTACGTTTCACCTATTCTAGAATTTAAAAACACCCTTCACCGCGTAGAACACATGTTTTTTTGTTGTTGAAATAAACAACCCAATCAATAGACATAAAGATAGGCCTACAGATCAAACATCTCCACCTTGTCCCAACGCAAGCAGGCCTATTTCAACAGAACCACAATGATTTAAATGTTAGGGACTACTTGTGCCTTGTGTCCTAAACCAACAGGCTAGGCCTACATTTGATTTCAGCCATTGTCGTAGATTAGGCCAAATCATGGGTCATCGCATGCAAAACAGCCGTGCGTTTGCCGTCCTTTGGTGGTCAACATGTGTCACGTCTTATGAGGGGCGAACCGCTACAGCAAGTCAAGTCCTCCAAGGGCTTTTGAACACAACCATTCCCCCTGCCTTGTAGGGGTGGGCGATATGGCAAAAATGTTGTATCACGATATTTTAACATGAAATCACGATTTCGATTTTTTATCACGATCTTCCATCCAAAAAATAAAAACAACAAAAAACAACTTTCATATACTTGCAATTTGTAATTTGCAGTCAATAAAATGTTAACACACTGATGATACTCTCATAAAGTGTACAATTGGAATACAATAATGTAAAGAATAAAGTTAAGACAACAACACAAGTGAGAAAACATCACTCTGATACTGATAATAAACATCCTCACTGCAAGACGATCTATACGATTTCTCCACTTTGGCAGATTCGAGACGATATTTTACTCAATATCGCGATTCACGATATAATATCGTCATATCGCCCACCCCTATTTCATAGTTCAAAGTTCAAAGTACTTTATTTGCCATTTGTGCATAAACTAGTAGTCCAAGCACATAGGAACTCTTGTGCAGGCCCTCTGAGTCAATAAATAGAATTAAATAGAAAAATAGGAAGACAAAATACATTAAAAAGTGATAAAAATCAAAGAGATCAAAAGAATAATAAAAAAAGGTGGATCAAATGTTCTTTTTTGCCATCAGCCTGTAATAGACCTATAGTATAGGCCAGTGTTTCCCAACCTTTTTTGTCTCACGTACCCCCTAAGCCATTTTGTTGTACCATGAGTACCCCCTAACCAATGCTATCTATGTCTTTCCCCCATTCAATTGTCATTATTACATTTTTCCACGTACCCCCTAAGGTGTGCTCACGTACCCCTAGTGGTACACGTACCCCTGGTTGGGAAACACTGGTATAGGCTATTGAAGGTAGCCTTTACAACAGACCACCTCCACTTAGGTCGCCTGAAAATGTAAATTCATTGTATTGAATGTAATTTCCAAGATTTCTAAGATTTCTTTACAAAACATGATATTTCATGTGAAATGGCATAACATTGAAATGATAGGCTATCAGGGGCTGGATAAGACAGCCTCAACATAAGTTCCCCACCCATGGTTTACAGGGTGTGGTGAACAGAGATTTAGGCCACTTGCAATTTATATTTGATTGCATTAATTCATGTTTATGTTAAGGACTGTTGCTTTTGTGTCCACCTGTCCAGAGAGAAGATCATAATGATAGTGTACCATAACTGCACCTTTATTAAAAAATGACCCTTGAGCTCACATGCTGTGAGATTAAAAAGCAGCAAACAGTAATAATACTGTGGAAATTAATGAGGACTCAGATTTGTTTTGCAACACAATGGAATCTTTGGTTGGAAATAAATGTACCAGTCAAAGTTGTATCTGCTGTATCACACTGAACATTTTTATTTTCTTGGTAGCTCAGACCTAACTTTTTACACAGTTACCATAGGAGTAGGCCTATGTCAAATTGTATTCATACTGTTAAATATTGTTTGTTACTGTTAATGTCCACATGTTTTATATTATTTGGCCGACACTGCAGTCCCTCTTTATTCTAGGCCTAGGCCAGGGGTGAGGAACCTTTTTCATTCGAGGGGCCACTTCAAATTCCCCCAAGGACCTTAGAAGTCCTGCAAGGGCCGTACTATGAGCACAAACCAGGATTCTCCCCTGCACTTTAGGTCGCCTATATTGAAGGCAGCCACCTTGACAACAGACTCCACCTTCCACCTTCCCTACGCGCCCTGAAATATAACTTAATTGTATTGCAAATGTAACTTCTAAGATTCCTTTACAAGACATGACATGTGTCATGTGAAGCTGCGTAGCCCCTTAAGGCAAGGCAAGGCAAGTTTATTTGTATAGCGCATTTCATACACAGGTTAACAAATGCAAAAAAAAGAAAGGAAACATGGAAGAAAGAAGGAATTATATTAGAGTCAAAGAACATTTAAAACATTAAGATAAAACATAAGGTAAAATGATAGTAATAATAATAATACAAAATAAAAATAATAATAATGAATTAAAAAAAAAACAAGCAGGTAATGCACGTCGTACCTCCTGTGGCACGCTGTCATACACATTGAAAGTTAAATACTATAGTACTACACTACTATGACAGTGCAAAGGGCCTTTAGTAATACATTACTACTTGGTCATTGCCATTATGGTAACAGCTCATTTATAATGCCGGGTCTTAAGGGGATAAGACTGAAATTGTATCAGGAGCCGGATAAGACGGCCTCAAAGGCTGTAAACGGCCCTCGAGACATAGGTTCGAGACATAGGTTCCCCACCCATAGGACCATACAATGGGAGTTGGAGTTTCCCAATGGGCTTTCATACACCGTCTTGCAATTTAATGTCTGCCCTGTCTCTTTCACTGTCACCGCATGAAGAGTGAGACATTTAAAATTCCTCATGTCCAGTGAATGTGACATGCAACTGTGACGGAGGTCATCTTGCACCTGTTCATCCCCTCGGGGATCGAACATGCGACCTCGTCAATTACAACAATTCGGCAATGGGAGACACAGTACGATACCGCTGGGCCAAGAGACTAGTCTCTCGGCCCAACGGCACGAGACTGTATGAAGCTATCGGAGGGAGGTTTACCAACGTTCCACGCCAACTCTGTGCTAGTTAGCCTCCGTTACACAACAGGCTTCAGTTCCTGCTTATTCTTGGGGTGTTTTCCCTTCAGCATGTGTTTCCTACCTGTTGGTCTGTTTCCAGTCTAAGTAAACTCATGTCAGCTAGGCGTGTAAAAGAGGCAGGTGGACCAAAGGTTGTGTCCAGGTGCTCCACAGGGCCTCAGAGCAGATAGAGATTATTCAACTGAAACTTTAGGTCACGACACCCAGCAGATGGTGTGTGTGTGTACCTCTGTCAGGGGCCATCCCTATATGTTCCCTGGGGTCCACTTTATGTCGGTTTTGAAAGCCATGGTGAGGTCAGGGATGGTTTTTGGTCTGGCTGGGCACAGACCTGGCTGGGCACATTATTTTTCACTCACATAGAAATGACACTCAAACTATAGAAATTGTCATTCAAAGCCAAATGCACTAAAATAGCAGGTGAGTAGTAGATTAGAGTAGACAGAGTAAATGCATTGATTGTCCGGGGGAAATTAAAGTGTCAAGTATCTTGCACAAATACCCATAATGCCCACACGGCCATTTCAAGACACACATACACAACAAGGCAGGTCGAGGTCAAGGGAGGGGGAAAAAGGCTTGTGGCCCAAGAGGTCACTGACAAAAGCACAATTCAAATGTCATTTTCTCAATTGCAATCAGGATTTTGAATGAGAAAAAAGTCTTCCAAAAGTTGATGGGGTTAGGCTGACTGACAGCAGGGAACTTTCTTCACGGAAGGTACCCAGTGTCTGGCGACAGTATAGTCATGGCTACTGACAGCTTTGGCTACCCTGGTTCCTACCAGACCTCTGTGTGTGTGTGTGTGTGTGTGTGTGTGTGTGTGTGTGTGTGTGTGTGTGTGTGTGTGTGTGTGTGCGTGTGTGTGTGTGTGTGTGTGTGTGTGTGTGTAGCTCTAGAGCCCCCTTGGCTGGTCCCAGGAAAAAATCCCCTGGAAGACAGACAGCCAGAGGTCGTTAGGGAGACCTCAGGGGGCATTGAGAAGAAGACTGCTGAGAGGAGGCTGTGCTTAGTTGCCATTAGGGGGCTTAGTCTATTTGATTTTTTTAATACTAAGGGGGGGTATTGGCAGGCTTGCAGGGGGTGTTTGTTAAAAAGGTTGAGAATGACGGTAAACAATGTAATGATAACTCAATTCTGGGCTCACCCTATGCCTGGGCCCGCGACAACTGACCTGTTGTCCCCCTCCTGCCGGCTTCCCTGAGTATTCATCTTAGACATACAGTAGGCCTAATATACTGTCCACTGTTTGAGTTTTCAATCAAATGGAGCATTTGTGTAGCAACTGGCAGCTTTGGCTGAGTCAAGTAAAAAAATCATCTGAAATAAATTTCTTACCCACACATCCAAGGCATGCATGCATTTGCCTGGTGGGCGGGCCCAGGCTAGCAGTGCAGGTGCGGGGTACTAAACAGATAATTTTGCACTGCAAGAGTGCATTCCAATATGCAACCTTGCATCCTCCACTTGTGCTTGTGGCCTGGTACCAGGAAGTAATGTGTCATGATGACATCACTGGCAACAGCATTATATTTCAACATCTCACAAAAGCTCAATTGTAAAGTCATGTTCTCATTTGCAAACTGGATGGTGAATGAAGAATAGTTCCCCAAAAGTTGTTGTAGCTAGGCTGACAGTGGGGAAAGTTCATTGTTTTCTCCACAGAGGAGAGGCCAGAAGGCCACAAGCACAAGTGGAGGACGCAAGGTAGTATATTGGAATGCAAACCATGATTTGGAGTGTGGGCAGTGCACCCCACAAATGCAGCATCATTAAGACTACGTGGGCTAATGTTGAAGTAGAACAGTGCATGTGTGTTGTTCCCATTTGTTACCGGCGTAGAATAAACAGGACAAGTCTATACAAATTGAACTTGAAAAGGGTAAAAAGACTATGGGGCAGACGATCTCTGGTAGGTGCATGTTTTTGGCCTGTTGCAGGTGTAGTAGCACCTACTTAATTTGGACGCTAGGCGGTGCTAAAGAAGCACAAATAAATTAGAAACAAAGGAGTTTTCATGACCACTAACAGACTAACCTCTGAAATTCGTGGCAACATCACTGACATAATCAGCCAATGGTTGTAGGCTTATTATGTCAATAGTTAAACGCGTTTACGCAAAAACACGAGGAACGCATAAGGCGTAAACAGGCTACAACCACAGACCTATACGGCTCTGCACAGACCACAGACTTGTCAGTGGCACAGACCTAGTAGATTATCTACACACAACACCGCGAGAAGTTTTGGCCTTCCTGCGTCCCGTAGTCGTCAGTACTGTGAACGCATAAACAAAGCTGCAGCTGTGTTTGGGACTCCGCCGAAAGCTGAATCTTTCCAGCAAAAGGGAACTTCACATCGGTAATAGGGCTCACTGTCAAGAATAATAAGGGTAGGTTAGTTTGTATGTGTCGTTTGTAAAACTGCTACTAACCATTTCCTCTTCTCTCAGTCCTCCGCTTGTCATGATGGAGCGTTGCTCTAGGTCAGTAACATTATCATTAGCCCTGACGTTGACTTTTGCTAGCAAACTTGCTAACTTACCCCAAAATGCAAGCAGATAGAAGTTGACAGCATTCCTTCTGAGACTCCCCTTGTTTCCCAGACACCTAGTAGACACCTAGTCATCTAGGTAGCAGTAATGTCAGCTACATTGTCTCGAGTGTCTTGTCATGGTGCATTGAAAGTGGCTGGTAAGTTGGCAAGGTTTCTGTATTTTGGCTACAGTGTTAGCAGATGAGTTGGCTAACATACGAAGCAATTTGATTTCTTTTTCTTCACATGGACATCCCTGTCATTCAGCCTGGTCGTATACAACGCAGTCATGAAGTGTGTGAAAGTCGTTTCAAGATTGCGTAAAATGCCAGCTGTTTGCCACTCTGAACTCGGATAGCTCTAACGTCATCCAATCAAAATGGCACTGAAATGCGAATTTGCGGATGCGTGCATCACTGTCCACCAAAATAATGTTTTGAGATCCTTCTGGAGTGACAAGTCAGCAGATGCCTGTCAGTGTGTGCTGTGCGCTCCGCTGGCTTTCGCTTCAATCAAACGACTGTTTTTTTTTGTCTTTCGTCTGGGCTAATACCTCTGAACACTTGGTCTGGCTACGTCCTAGCACCAATTTCTGTCATTAGGCTGAATAAGACTGGTTGTAAAGTCCATCCTTTTTTGGGATGACTTAACAGACTGAAGTATACAGCTTTCTCTGTTGTTGTGACAATGAGTGAGAATGGCATTTTCCCATATGTTATTTAAAATGTATGGTGCTGATGTGAGTGAACTGTGTGTGGTGTGGGCATGCAGTAGAACAAGCCTAATCATACAGACATGCCTCAAGATGAGTCCTGTGCTGTATTTTTATGCTGTTGTGCAGAGCTTTCTGGCCAGAGGTACAGCTCCATTTGTAAGCTAATAACCAATGGTGTGTTTGCATGTCTATGTGTATGTGTGCGTGTGTGTCTTCATGTTTGTGTTGTTGGGCTTGTGTTTGTGTCCGGGGTTATGTTGTGTCACCATATCCGTGTCCAGTGTCAGCAGCAGGAGCAGCAGCAGTGGCGGTAACTGCAGTGGCCCGGCCATCCTGAGCCCGTCGGCGCTGGTCCCCGTGCTGGCACCCGTGGTGGCGGCCCCCGTCTGCGACCCGCTGGGAGCCTCCCCTCCTCCCCTCGGTCCCCCCGGAGCCCCATCCTCTCCGTCGGACGAGAGCCCGCCAGCTGCCCCGAGCCCCGCGAGTCCTGCGCCCGACCCGGGACAGCAGCAGACCCAGCGGAGCCCCGTCATGGTGGACGTCAGCAAGTGGCCGCTCTTCTCGCTGCTGTCCGCCCAGGAGCTCACCAGCATACGCCAGGCCTGCGTCTTCGGAACCTCCGCCAACGAGGCCATCTACATCACCCATGACGACGAGGTCCGTGCCCCCAGTCTCCTACATGTTTGTCTGGTGCTTCTTTTCTGTTTCTGGGTGCTGGTATTGTTGTTTTGTGAGGGGTGGGGCACATCTGTAATATCACACATGAGGACGTCTCCTTCATGTTGCCTCTTTGGGCAGTCATAGGTAAACGGTTAGGATGTCAGACTTGTAGCTCAAAGGTTGCCGGTTCAGTTCCCGACCTGCCAGGTTTGTGGGGGGAGTAATTAACTGCTCTCCCCCATCCTCCTCCATGACTGAGGTACCCTGAGCATTGTACCATCCTGCCGCACTCCTCCCTTTTGAGGCGCAATTGGGGGCTAGCCCCTTGCACGGGTGAGTCATAAATGCAATTTCGTTGTGTGTGCAGTGAACACTTGCAGGGCTGTGGAGTGCTGTGTCACAATGACAATGGGAGTTGGAGTTTCACACTTCGGCTTTCACTTCACTTTATCCTTTAAAATTGTGGTCACATGGCTTGATTAACAAATATCCCGTGATAAATGCTGTACAGATTGTTTTCCGCTGAGCCATGACTTGCAGCATCAGAGAGAAGTAGTGGGTTAAACCTTTTGTGTGCATGGCAAGGCCTGTTGCTGCATTTGCTTTGGACTTTCACCACTCCAAGTCTTACTGCTAGGCCTCTTACCCTTAACCTGGTTCTCACACAGATGGATGTTCTATCTTACCCTAGCCCTGCTCCCTGCCCCATTCGCTCCTGAGAGCTTGGACATGAAGGGTTTAACCCACTGATCCCTGCTGCCACAGAGCATGGCTAAATGACCAGCCGGGCCCTGAGGCCACAGAGCATGGCTAGATGTCAATTAGTGCGGCCAAGTCACGGATGCATCTGTTTGGTGAGGTCATTTTGGCTTAGGATGGCTTCAGGCTGAAAGGCATCTGTGTAACCCTGGGGACAGTACGTTAAACATTTTAGTAAAGAGGACAAGCCAGAGAATGCTGTCTTTTCCATCCTATTATTTAGGCTCTGTATGATGCACTGCACTGCAAATGAAGACTGAGTGCGGGATTTGTACATGTAACGTTGCATTACACTACCCTTAGTTTTTATCCAAAGTAACTTACAGGGCATTGGTTAGGTGCCTTGCTCAAGGGCACATCAGCCATTGAGTAGGCGGTATGGAGTGGAAGGCTGGGATTCGAACCTGCAACCCGCTGATCTTCCATTAGGCTCTGGCTGCCCAAGAGTCCACGTAGTCAGCAAGATGGAATACGAATGACCTTGTGGATTTCCAATGCACTTGACCAGAGGAGGCATAACCTCTTCTGAAAATGGCTTTGTATGGAAGGCCGAACACAGACATGTAAAAACGTACTTATTGTGTGATCTTCACATGACTCTACTCCTGAAGATATTTAAATTGCTCCATTTGCATGTTTAGTAAGGTTTGCATTGGAATTCTGTACTGAATGAAAATCGCCCATTTAAATGCATACTCTCACATGGAAATAGGATTGCCAACAGTGAATGGAAAAAATACGGACACTTTTTTCAGGTCAGGACTGGGGGTCCTCCCCCAGAAAAAAATGTGTTTTTTAGGTGTCATTTCCTGCATTTTAACACATGTTAACGTCCCATATCCTGTTTCAGTTCAATACGGAACCCATACTTTTATCTCTAAATAAGGGACAATTCCATAGTTCAAGGGATAGTTAGCAACCGTACATGGAAATGACATGGTTTTGTTTTGGACCTCAGTAACTTGGTGCTTTCAGGGATCCAGTTATCCAGCCTGACCATAATTGGATCATTTCTTATCTGATGTGCAGAAAAAAAAACTTGTGTTATTTATTATTTCTTGTGGGTACATAGGTAATTTAGAGTACTCTTTGGTTTATGAGCATGTATTAACACCATCATTGCTTCATCCTCTGCTGTGTGTGTGTGTGTGTGTGTGTGTGTGTGTGTGTGTGTGTGTGTGTGTGTGTGTGTGTGTGTGTGTGTGTGTGTGTGTGTGTGTGTGTGTGTGTGTGTGTGTGTGTGTGTGTGTGTGTGTGTGTGTGTGGGGGCACGTGTTTACGTGTGTGTGTGTTGTAGGTGTTTGTGGTGGGGCTGAACTGCAGTAACTGCCTGGGCACGGGGGACAGCCAGAGCACCATCGTCCCCAAGAGGCTCGACTCCCTGTCGGGCAAGAAGGTGGCCAGCCTCAGCTACGGCAGCGGCCCTCACGTCCTACTGTCTACCGAGGGTAAGGGGACCTTGCATTGCTTCTTTCTCGTGTGTGTGCGTGTTTGTGTATGTTACTGCCTGTCGGAGAAAAAGGTGGCCATTCTCAGCTATGGCAGTGCCCCTCACATTCTACAAGTAGTGCGTGTGTGTGCGTGCGTGCGTGTGTGTGTGGCCACAGAGGGTATACGTATGAGTATTAAATTACCTAAATTGTTACCTTGTATGAGGGTCTGGCGAGAGTCAGGCTAGCTCCACCCTAACCATTAGACCACAGCTGCCTCCTAAACCTCTGTGGTATAAATCCTCCTCCTCGACTCCTCACCTGGCCTCACCTGGCCTCACCTGGCCCTGAGCCAAGCCAGCCGGCCGTCTGAGGAAACGTGCCGCTAAGCCGTCACAGCCGTGTGCTTTAACCTCCAGAGCAGCTGGTGGATCTGCTGGGCGAGTGTTCAGGTGTGCAGGCATTCCCGGTTCTAGGCCATTTGAAGCCCTCGGCGAGCGAGCACCCCATTTTCCTTTTTGTTCCATTAGAAATGGGCATCGGTAAACATCAGAGTTGGATTTTTGAGTGTTACTATGGCGCCCCCAAGACATTTGGTGCCCTAGGCGAACGCCTTGTCTGCATATGTCTATTGCCGGCCCTATGTGCAGGGGCAGGAGATCAGCCAGCGAGCATTCAGGGTTAATGCTGCTGGAGCAGTGCCATGTCATCTGGTTAATCTGCCCTAACAGAGGGGGGAGACCCCCTGGTTCAAAGAGTGAAAGTTATTTTATTTGTTGCTAGGTGAGTTTTGAATAAAATGGATTTCACTGATTGACTAGCCTACTCGGCTAAAGAGATGAGGCTTTCCTTCGTCTCTTACTACTACTTACCACTACTACAATTAAAATACAGCATATTGGACAGACCAGTATGACAACTGTTAAGACTGCTTCCTCAGTTTCTTAGTAATGCACATACCTAGATACAGCCTGAGCCTTTCACAGGGCAGCCTAGATCCTTGTAATTGTTCGATTCTATCTCCAGACACGCAAGTGTCTCCTGCTGGGCTGCACATGTTTCTGTGACTCTCTTGTTTGTCCTCCATGGTCACTTGAAGACACATTGGTTACAAATGACCTTGCTTTACCTTATATCGTGAACGAGTAGAGTGAATGTTTTAAAAGTTTTAAATTCAGCACAACAAGTTCAGCATTCGTCTGTTGCGATTGTGTGTCCTACCATTTTTTTCCTTACATAGTGCATGAGTGTAGTGAACGTTGTAGCATAAATGTTTTAACTTTAGGGCTTCAAGTTGTGTGTGTGCGTGTGTCCACAAATGGGGAGCTGTGATTCCTTAATTCCTTAATGCACAAATTACTGTGTAGAGAACCTTTTTTATGTAGAATAACCTTGTTTTATTTCCTTACATAGGGACCAAGTTAAGTGAAGTGAAGGTTTAACGGTTTTAAATTCAGAGTTTGTTGTTTGTGGCCGTATGTGCGTTTCTCCACAGATGGGGAGCTGTTTGCTTGGGGCCATAACGGTTATAGCCAGCTGGGCAATGGCAACACTAACCAGGGAGTGGCGCCCACACTGGTGACACACAACCTGCAGAACAAACGCATCCGGGAGGTCGCCTGCGGTTCACACCACTCCATGGCAGTCACATCTGAAGGAGAGGTAAGGTGTGCGTGTGTGTCTGTCTGCGTGTCTGTCTGTGTGTCTGTCTGTGTGCCCATCTGTGTGTGTGCCTCTGCGAGGTAGCCTGCAGCTCACACCACTCCATGGCGGTCACGGGAGGTGAGCTGGCAGTGGTGTGTGTGTGTGCGTGTGTGCGTGTGTGCGTGTGTGCGTGTGTGCGTGTGTGTGTGTGTGTGTGTGTGTGCGTGTGTGCGTGTGTGCGTGTGTGCGTGTGTGCGCGTGTGCGTGTGTGCGCGCGTGCGTGTTTCTGCATTGGGGAAAGTTACTGCTTTCAGGCCAACCAGAATGGAGCCAGTGCCGGTGCCCGCACCAGTTACTTGCGGCAATGAAGTGCATACCTGCTAACCACCCGAAGTTTTTCTGCATGTGACTGTGTTATCCGGATTAACCTGCTGACGCCCACGTTGTCGTCACGGTTCGTGGAGAAAAACAAGTAATTTTTGGTTTGGAAACGCTGAGATCTGTGGTCTGAACAGGCAGACCAGTTCGTGATTAGGTACGGGAACGGACACCGGCACGGTTATCAATCGGCCTGAATGCGCCAAGAGAGATAAAGATCCCCGTATGTGCATTACATACTACCTGCCTCCTGGGCTGCGTGTCAGTGTTTGGATTTGTGTTTTGTGGTTGGTGTTCTCTCCTGTGATGATTAGTCAGTTTTGCTGGGGGCTTTCGATGTGCCTGAGCCAGTCAAAGTAAATTGATGCAGTACTAATGCGTCTCTGTAGAAGTGATTTGACTGAGTCACCCTGCCCTGTGAGTTCCTGTGAGAGACTGAATCCCTGTTGCTCTAGGGGAGATCAGATCTTGCAGCTCTGGTTGAATAAGAATACGGATCTGAGGTAGGGGGGCTCCGTTGCAAAATGGGGGACATTAGTTTATTTTATTTTATTTTTTTAGTACTAAGGGGTTATGATTGGGGGGGTTGTTCAAAAAACGTTGAGGACCACTATTTTAGGGCTGGCCTTTTGCACATTCCAGATTTGTTAACGCGAGGCTTTCATATCTGACACAGAAGCCAAACCACATCGGAGGCTGTTATGTAATAAAGCTACCCTGACACTTTGCAGCTTTGGTCTGTGTTTGAAATGCAAATGAATACATTTCTCACAGTGCACTGACACATCAGTAAGGTACCAGAAATAAACAAATCGTCTGGTTTGCCACTGGTATCACAACTTTTGGTCTGTGGCTGAAATGCAACCTTAGAAATTTAGAAGTCATGGAAAACGCTGGATACACTTAAAATTACCCATAATGATGACGACTATAACTGTTTTAGTATAGGGCATTTGGTACAATCATGCAGCTCACAGAGCAGTAATAGTTTGGTAGGAACATAGTACAGGTTTGTGAGTGTACTGGAAGCCAACAGACTGCTAGCAGAGTTCGGCAGTAGAATATTATTAAAACTCCCTCCCCAAGATTTGTTACATTACACTTAGCTGACGCTTTTATCCAACGCGACTTTGATATTAAAGGGTGTTGGTTACAGTTTCTGTAGCAATGTGGGTTTAGGTGCCATGCTCAAGGCCACTTCAGCCATGATGGGGATTGAACCTTGAACCTGTGATCTGGAGTCCAACTCCCTTACCATTAACACCATGAGGAGTAAGGGATTTCTAGAGGTTCTTCTAGAATTTTACTGGAACACTCTACAGCTCCCATAGACGTCTGTGTTAAAAATCTCGCAAAGACATTATGACATCATAATGAGAACTCAAAATTTGGGCAAAATTCTAATCACATATTTGTGATGGTACTCCTCAAAGGGTTTTAACACCATGACTGAGGTGTCGGCCTCAACCTTTTATCTCGGCGATTTCATACTTATGTTTCAATGCCAGAGCGTTGTGAACCAATGTCTGTGAGCAATTATAATCTGATCAGATTTCTCAAATGGTTTATTCATAGCTGGATTATATGGGGAAGGTAGATTATGCATGCATGTTCAAGGTGATGATACGGTTTTAGTCCATAAGAGAGGCACACACTGTAGCTCCCAAACTTACTCCTGCTACGTTTGAAGTGTGCTGAATCAGGTGGCGGGGGAAATATAGGTTAGCTGCATAGCAAGTAAGTGGCTTGCTGTGCTTTAGCTGCTTAGCTGCCTGGCAGCAGGCGGCATGTGACCCAGCTGTGCTAATCCACCACTATTGTCTATGGGAGAGAGAGAGGGAGAGAGACACCACTATTGTCTATGGGAGGGAGAGAGAGAGAGAGAGACACCACTATTGTCTGAGAGAGGGAGAGGGAGAGAGACTTGCGTACTGCAATCTTGCGTCACAGTGGCGCCCTGCCCACCGATGCAGAAAGTATGAAGGAATGGCAGGTTATGCAATTTTAGGATCTTTGCCATATGGTTAGCAGCATTAACGCCAAATTTAATGGGTTATGTGTGTGAACTTTTTTTGCATTTATATTAACAAGATTTGGCATATGAAAAAATTAAATGAAAATCTCAACATATCATGGCTTTCGGGCGCTTCTATATAACGCGATGCAAACAAATGGTGAACTAAGCAACATCCGAACGTCAAGAACATCCTTGGTGTGTTGTATGCCAGAGTAAGACTTGCACTATTCTAAGATTTTTTTTTGGTCTTTTAACAACTTAATTTGACAGTTTGAGAGGTGGACAGGAAGCGAATGGGGGAGAGATGCACTAAATCACTTTCTGTCACCGATGTTTGACTCCATTTCATTGGTGTTGGGTAGCTTTAATAGGCTAAATCATTTTACTGTAAATCACTGGCGTTGAATTAATCTCCTGGTCGCTGAAGGGGTTGCATCCAGTCCACTGCGGATGTGTTTCAGAATACCCTCTCAGTGACACACTACAACTTGGTCATCGCCATTCTGGTAACAGCAAATTTATAACACCGTGGTGGGGATAAGATTCAATGGTATATGCAAACTTAAAGGTAAAATTGGCACTGCCAGAGAATGGCGGGAAGTACAGTACAGGAGGAAGGTAAATCAATCACTCAATCAAGGGGGGATGTAAAATAGATTATTTCCAGAAATGGTACAGTATTACCAGAGAGAGTAGAGAGAGAGAGGTTCCATTGGCCCATTGTTTCCGGGTTCTATTATTGCAAGGGGAAGGGGGTGGAAATGCCCCTTTAGGCAGACCTAAGCAGACCTAAGCAGACCTAAGGATGACACGCCCCTTTAGGCAGACCAGAACCTGGTCACGTTAGGTGCCCATAGAAACCTATTATGTTGGCATATCTCTATACTTAAAGAATCTCTGGTATTACTTTAACAAAAGCCCTGTGAAATGATTGTTAGAAACTGGTTTGCTTTTTTGTCTTTGCACGCGAAGGCCCTATTAACCTTGTTTCCGTTTTTCAGTTCTAATTTCTTTTTCAATGTCATTTTTTTGCATATGTCAAACATTTTCTGTCTGTCCGTCTGTCCACAGCTGTATGCGTGGGGCTACAACAACTGTGGCCAGGTGGGCTCGGGCTCTACGGCCAACCAGCCGACGCCTCGCAAGGTGTCCCACTGTCTGCAGAACAAGCACGTGGCCAGCATCACCTGCGGACAGACCTCCTCCATGGCCGTCGTGGACAACGGAGAGGTGAGAGGAGAGGGGTGTTTGGGAGGCCGCAAATGCACTGTATATTGGTGTGGTTAGTAAGTAAACAATGAAGTATAATGTGTTTTACTGTAGCCAGGGTGATCAATCGGGAGCACATACTCAAACCAGTTATGTCTGATCACTGACCTCCATGGTCGTGATGGACAAAGGAGAGATGAGGAAAGAGTTTTGGGAGGGTGCAAATAAACAATGAAGTATAATGTGGTTGACTGGGGTGATCAGTTGGGAGCACGTTAGCCACTTAGGTCTAGTCATTGATCTCGTCCATGGCCATGGTGGACAATGGAGGTGAGAGAAGAGGGGTGAGAGGTTGCAAATAAACAATGGTGTATTGGTAAATAAACAATGGAAATTAACGGTTGGCTTTGGGGTGTGGTGTAATCAGACCTGAGTAGCTTAAGCGGTGTGAACACCGGAGAGGCAAATACTGTAGGGATAGGAGGTAGAATGTTCCATGGATTATTGGCAGAGGTGGCCAAAGTAAAAGTAGAAGTAAATTTTTGGTGTAAGTACAACACAAGCACGTATTACATAGAGGTTACACCAGTTATTCCATTGCACCTAATGAGGTAGCTAGACATTGTTGCTGAAAAAAAAACTGGCCATGTACCTGCATAATTGGGTACATCGCTCTATTGTAGACCGGTTAGTTATTTAAAAGTTACATGTGTTGGAAGGAATCTATGGCAGGTTTTGTTCTTTACCAATTATCAGAAGTGGCCAAAGTAAAAGTAGATGTAAACACAACAAGTTCATGCTGATGTGTTTGGGCTTATTGGCTATTTAATAATGTGGGGAAATCGGACCAGAGGCATTAGACTTGGACACATTTGGTGACGTTTTTGGAGTTTGTCCAAAGGTTATCCATGCTGTAACCTAAATGGTATTTGGGGCAAGAGGCTTAGAGTTTGGGTAATGTAAGCTGTTGCATGATTGGCATCAATACCATTCTGCGTAGACGTGGCCCAAATCTGTGTTTTGCGTTTTGGGAATACAATAAACACAGACTATACAGGCAATTACAACATTATACAAGGACAAGACTGAAAAGCAAACAAAGCATACACAGTAGATTCAAATAAAAATGAAAAAAATCCTGGCAGTTAGCATAATAATATAGGCTAAAATAGATTGTGGTTCCTTCTTGCAGATGTATGGCTGGGGCTGACTGTTGTTAGTGTTATTGCAGGTGCATGGCTGGGGCTACAATGGCAAGGGTCTTTCTTTGTGGGTCAATGACATTTTAGTAGTCACACATATCAGGGTGTTGCAACCACAGCTAATGTCACTATTTTATGGATTGAATGGATTTTTGTTTTATTTTTAGTAGATAGTTTAAGAACCACATTCATTGCTGCATATTAACTACCAATTTCTAATTAACATGTGGACATTAGCTGTGGTTGGACCAACTGATATGGCAATGGCAATTGTCTGTTGGGTTGGGGCAACAAAGGCAACCACACACACACACACACACACACACACACACACACACACACACACACACACACACACACACACACACACAGACACACACACACACACACACACACACACAATGGGCAGCTGGGTCTGACTGTCAATTATTCTCTGCAAGTGTATGGCTGTGGCAATGGCTTTTGTGCATTTGACCGTGTGTGTTTTTTTCTGCAGGTGTACGGCTGGGGCTACAATGGTAATGGTCAGCTGGGTTTGGGCAACAATGGCAACATGCTGGTGCCCTCTCGCCTGGTGGCCTTGCAGGGCTTCTGTGTGCAACAGGTAAGTACAGATGGATGGCCTCAAGTTCAACACATACACACACACAGACCTAGCCTCGCGAGCCATCCACGTACTTCCGCCAAAGGATTAAATGCGAAATGAAATGGTAGTAGTATTATGGGATGGTCAGGACCAGGTTAACACACACCTGCCGTAGTCATGAGTTTCTGCATGCAGCAGGTAAGAATTGACAACCTCAACACACACAAACTTGGGCTTTGCGTTTGTATGTGGTTGTGTAGTACAGCGTGTGCATGCATTTATAGAGTATGACCCTGATAGAGTTGTTGCAAGCCAGTGTGCACATGTGCAAGGCAGTTCCACGGTGACTTAAATGTCATGCCTGCTTGTATGAGATGTACATTGATCTTAATGATAGGAAATTAAGATAATCCACAGCCGCCAAGCGAAGGCAGTTATAACCTCTAGTTTATTCTCTGGCCAGTTGATTCATTCATGAGCCGGATAGCTCATTAATATCCTGATGACTCGGCTGTTTTGCGTCTCGCATAAGACATAAGACGTGGTCTGTGTGAAGATGAGATCAGCCAGACATCCCAGATGTAAGCTTCCACAGAGCATAGATTTATGATGTATTTTGAGCTCATTTTCCATAGAAGTATTTTACCATTTGATCCAACTTGTGTTTGGCAGGGTAAAACAAGTGAGTTTTTTTCCTCCAATTTAAAATGCATACTTGTCTTTGCACCAAAGACTGCAGAGAGAAGACGGTTCACTTGCATCATAAGTGCAGTATGGCATAACTCCCCCCGGGAGTCACTTTCTTCTTCTACTGTCAGTACTGGCGGCGTGGTAAATTGCAATGCCTCTACTGTCAGTGCTTGAGTTTGGAACAGAACAACACATAATTTTTGTCAACTGTCATTACTTATCCCCTGCAATTAACGCTCACCGACAGCTGTAGTTAATTTGGCCACAAACGGAACAATGACAACCGGACATTTTCTATCGATCAGAGCCGATACACGCGGCAGCCACTCGCACTCACAATGCAATTAAAATCCCGAACATCTGGAGTGACCAGGGAGTCGCATTATATTTCATTGACCTGTATTACACAGTGGCCAATGCATTTTCCAGGCAGTTGTGCTCAATCTCCTTTGCTGTATCTTTGCTGCATTGGAAGCGAGTTCTGCGCCGCTCTTCCTCTTCCCCTTCCTGTATTCACTAGGGCTGGGTAAAATAATCGATTCAATCGATAATCGATTGATATCATTTAAAATTCACATAATCGATTCACAGGGCACAAAATCGATTTTTTTGGTTCTTTTTGTTATTTTTGTTTAATATATGTCTATGGAAAATACCCAGTAGGTATTAGTCAATTAGGCCTTGGCCTACTTATTACAAATTAGCAATCTGGTAACACTGTCAAGCCACAGCCCTTTGACATTTATATATAAAATAAGCAACAGCATCTTTTGGGGGAAATCCTGGCACCAAGAAGGGAACGGATTGAATCGATTCGGAGTGAATCGAACGAATTGAAACGTGATTAATCGATTCAAAGCCCTAAGAATCGAAATCGAATCGATACAGGAACATGACTGTGATACCCAGCCCTAGTATTCACTCTGATGAATTTGGGTTTCTGTGATGAAGACTGAAGGCTATCTGTTCTCCAGAATTAGTGTTGTACTTTTAAAGATAAATAATGCCCACAACAAGCAATTCATTGATCAACGGAGCAGTTCATGTCTGGGTATGGCTTCAGTGTATCTACATGTAATGACGTCCTTGCAAAGTACATAATAAGTATAAATCATGTAAGAAGTTTATTATAGGATACACTACCCCTTTGCCACACATTGTATTAAACTCTACCTTGTGTTAAATATTGTTAAACTCAACCTTTGATGAACACGTCTTACTGTGTGTGGTTCCCCAGATTTCGTCGGGCTATGCTCACACCCTGGCGCTGACGGACGAGGGCCTGCTGTACGCGTGGGGTGCCAACACCTACGGCCAACTGGGCACCGGCAACAAGAGCAACCAGCTCAGCCCCGTGCAGATCATGACCGACAAGCAGAGGTGAGAACATAACACAGGATTATTCATTTATTTATTGATTTAAATTTTTGAATTTTTGACTTTTTGATATATGGGTCAATGATGTTTTAGACATAGCCCACGTCAGGGTGGTGCAACGGCAGGTAATTGTATTGACTTTTTTAGTTTTTAGTGGATTATCTTAGAAGCATACATGGGTTTCCCATTTGTAAGCAATCCCTGGCTGTATGGTCCCTAGCTGCACATTCAACCTGTGATTGTTGGAAACTGCTGTCACTCAAAATAAAATGTGCTCACGTGGTTGACTGCTTAGCATCTTGCCCCTCCTCACAGCGCAAATGTCTGTAATCGGAAATCTTTGTTCATTGCTGTAAATTAATTACCAATTGCTGATTCATATATGGACTGATTGGGTGTCCATTCACTGTTTGGATCTGAATTTACCCAAACATGATGATTGGGTTAAAAAATGGTCTAGTCATTTTGAACTTCAACAGAGTTCCTGCATCATGGGGCTTGACAGCTGTTGGCAGTGCCAGGGGTTATGCCATGTGGGAGGCAGATTATGCCAGTGAGAGCAGAGTATACCAGTCCAGCAGTACCAAAGGCAGACTTGACATAACAAGCTTAAGGTTGTGTTGTATTGTGTGATAAATAATAAAGGGCATACCATTGTTTAGCAGACTAACCATGTTGTGGTGTTAGTACACCTACAGTTGGTAAGCTGTGGCTTCACTTTGGAGGTTGTAAAGCAACACTGAGCCAGGGTATTAGGAGTGATCTTGAATAAGAGCAAAGGTCCCTGATGTTTTCTGCATTAAAGGATTATCCTTGTGTAGTTTGCAGTTGCAAATTTAAAAATGGGACAATTTTCAAGTTCAAGTTTATTGTAGATAAAAGAAATGTACTTTGGTGTGGCCACAGCAACACTGAGTGGCCATAGTACAGCACCATCGTGAAAGTGAAAGTTCCGGTTCCGGTGACATGGCCTCAGCTTGAAAACCCTTTGTCCTCACCAACCCCGGGAAATTTTGAAATTAACTAACAATGAAATAATGATATCTAAAAATAGTAGGGAATGAACCTTCGATCGGCGAAAGAGGTAACAGAACTACATGAGCTGAAATTTGAGAAAAAAACGAAGAAGAAGAAGAACCCAGAAAAAGACATGGCGGCGACAGGTGATATCCAACAAATGTTTGATCAACTAAAAGAATCTTTACTGAGAGAATTTAAAGACCTTAAAGATGAACTGAAGGAGTTCCGTCAGGAAAGTGAGCGCGACATCAAAAGCTTAATGCAAACAACAAAAGAGACCCGTGAAAAAGTGGAATCTATGGGAAGTATTATCGATCACTTGGAAGAAAGAGTTAGTCATTTGGATGACTGTGAGGCGGGGAAAGACGCAATAACCGAATCTATGTTGTCAAGAATTGATAAACTGACTGACCAAGTGAATTACCTAGAAAACAAGTCCAGACAAAATAATGTCTGTTTTTACAATGTGGCTGAAAAAAGTGAAGACGGGGACATGAAAGCATTTCTAAAGCAATTCATCACGGAGAACATTGGGGTCACAGAAGAATTAGACCTGGTGCGTGCCCACCGCACCAAAACAGTGAGCGGGGACCCATTATTGTGGCCTTTCGTGACTTTGAGGTGAAACAGAAGGTTCTGCAAACGGCATGGCAAAAAGGTGAAATCATCTACAAGGACCAGCGGATCTTCCTGGACAACGACTATACCTATAAAGTAAGACAAGAAAGAGCATTGTACAAACCCATTAGGCTACAGTTGAAAGAACGCAATGTTAAAAGCCACATTCTCCCACCAGCAAAGCTAAAAGTCTTCAACAGTGACGGATCAACTACAACTTTTTCGAACGCAGCTCAAGCAGCAAAAGAATTAAAGCGCAAAGGACTATATGATGGATAGACCGACAGCCTAGTATGAGGCGCCGCCTAGCCAATATGTCAGGAATTGCATACACATCACCGCTAAAAGCTTGCACGTACCTTACTTTTCCTCGCACATCACCGCTAAAAGCTTGCACGTACCTTACTTTTCCTCGCACATCACCGCTAAAAGCTTGCACGTACATTAATTTTCCTTGCACATGCACCCGAAAGGTTTGCACGTACACTGTTATTTGCTTGCACTCGAACAGGAAAACGTTGTGCATACGCCACATTTTCATGCACGCAGTAACAAAAATCTCACACACAAACTACAGGGTCCCCGCGGTGCATTAAAAAGTATTAAAAAGCATTAAATTTAGAACATGTGATTTAAGGCCGTGAAAAGCATTAAATTTAGCCATTTTTTGAGGTGTGGCATTAAATATGAAAAGGCCTGGACAGTCTTCCGTAAAAACATTGTTTCATAACTATAAGGCGGCAACAAGGTTTCGAGACTGTCAGTCATGCCTGGGGTAAACAATGCACTCGATAGTGACAGACCCGCCGGGGTAGCAGACCCTATCGTTCGGATCCCCCTACTGGATGATGGCGATGGCTGACTAAATCCCATCCACCACAGTGCGTGTGACTGACAGTTGAAGTACAGTTGAAAGTGAAACTTGTTAAATTTCATCAACCAATGTGCAGCGTGGAAGCGATATTTGTGGTACCAGTTTACTCGGCGAAAGCGCAAGTCTTAGAATGACTGCATTGTTTTCAAACTTTGTATCTCGTCATCTAGCCTGCTTGTGCTCTATAATGCTCCTTCTCCTAATGTTAGCCATGCCCTCTCGTTTAGGTTTGTGTTTGCTAACGCATATAATTTCATGAATGCATGATGAATGCATTCACAATATGCTACTTCAAAGTGTCCTGGAGCTTCGTGGCGTATTATTTGATGCTGTCAGATGCTAATGCAATCCGAAGTAAGCACGAGTGTAGTGAATTTGCAAGCAGTGGAAATGCGTTGAAAATGTAATATAAATCGGGCGAGTAACGGAGTGTTTTCTACGAGGTTAAATGTCGCAATGAGGATATGCGAGGATGTCCAAATCGGTAACCGCGTGGTGTTTGCATCGCTATTCCAGTCGCCGCGTGTCCGCGGTTAGGGAAATGTTTGTGGAATTCATATCAAGTTCCACTGCTGCTGTTTCTTTGCTCCCACTCTGAAGAACGACTTGCTAAACTGAAAGTAGAGCGCCTATGATGGAGCTGGGGGGAACAAACAGGAGGAGCAGTCCAGAGCTGAGCAGTCGTTTCGTTTGAACCCTTTTGACGCCACAGGTGTTATCTCTCCTAGACTGAGGTGCACTGCACTCCAATATTTATCCATTATAAAAGCTGAATTGTTGGTCCATTTTTAATTTTTATATTGAAGGTATTTCATGAAATGTCATCAAACTTTTCAAATATACACAATTTTGAAATGGTTTCAGTTTTGGATGATTTTTTGGTTAATGGGTAGTGTGTGTGCGCGCCACCTCACTCTTTTTTTGTTGTCATCTCTATGGTTAAATTAAGCACAAAAATGACTAGGGTATTAGAGTTTGGGCCCACCTATGCAGCAGCCAGATCAACTGAAAGAATATTTTAGCACATGGAGTTACACAGATGCTGGCTACTTGATTTGAAATTATAATGAATTATCTAAGGAAGGGGCCGATTTCATGAAAACTCCCGCAACATACAGAAACCTCTTTGACAAGTCATGACAAACATCTGGTGCAGAAAGTGACTAGGGAGCAGGCAATGAGAATAAAATAACGCAGTGAGCAGTGTGAATGTATCTATTACATTACATTATAGCAATGTAATAGCAATATTATACCATGTAACACACACACGCACACCCGTGTAGTGGTATTAATTTTAATGTTGGAGGTCTTGAAAATGGTATTAAAAAGTATTAAATTGGGTGATGAAAAATGTGCAGATACCCTGAAACTACTTTGACCTCGCACACACACCACTTTTGCCTCTCACACATACACACATTACACTCATACGCACAATACTTTTATTTGCACATGCACGCCAAACGCTCACACATAATTAGACTTTACTTCGCACATATCCCACTTTTCTATGCACATACACCCTTAAGCTAGATTAATGCTTCGCTCGCATAGAATCTGCGTCCGTCCGTTTTCTGTCTATGCGAGTCCACGCCCCCCTCTCAGAGGCTCTGCGCCCGTCGTCTAGCGCCTCGAAAAAAATCTAACTATCCGTCGGACGGACGCGGAGTACGCAGACAAAAAGGCACTATGATTGGTCGTCTCGCTACTTCCTTGTTCTGTTCTTGTGGCAGCGCAATGCCAGTAGTTTGCGAGAGCAGAGCTGTATTCTGTTAAAAACTTTATTAATGCCTTGTGTGTAAATGTGTGTAAATACACGAAGCTAAGCTAAGTAACAAACAATGCATCAGTTGAACACTCGTGGCACAATGCCTGCGGTTTTACTATCGTTCCTCCACCGAATGTAAACACACATCGGCAGAATCAACTGTCTTAACATGCTTGCATTTTCTGCTCGTGAAAACAGACTGGGTATGTCAAATAATGATACCAGTGCATTGCCTTTGCAATGTGTGTGAAAATACCTAGCTAACCGGGATAGAAAGCAACATTGCTTAATAATGACCGCAGTGCTTACAATGTAGTGAAAGTAGCCTAATCGCGCAATTTCAAATGTGGCTGGCAACGAGACCTCGGACCTCGCAGAGCTCGCAGATGCATGAATACAAAATTGGTTCGTGGCCACTCCCACGCGACTTTTCACGCTCGCAGTTGCTGAAGTCTAATCTGACCTTTAAAGCTCGCACACATACCAGTGTTACTACGCACATGCTTGACTTTTCCCTCACGCACATACCACTTTTTTCTTACACATCACTACCATTCAAAATCGAGATTTCAGATGGTGTTTATGACAGGGAAATGGTATGTGTGCGACGACGTTAGTGTTGTGTGTCTCTGAGAAAGTGGTGTGTGTGTGTGTGTATGTAAGTTGTAGTGTGTCACACAAAAAGTGTTGTGTGTGCGAGCTAACATGTAAATTAAGGGCCGAGCTCCGCCCAGGTGCCAGCTCATTGCAGAAAGTGCAGGTGTGGCAGAGGTGGTGGCCCCAGTGGATCTTCTGAAGAGTGCATTGACCTCATCTTGGACCGAGTCTGCTGATGGTGTTGGTGTCGAATTATTAGAACGAGCTAAATTGTTAACACCTGCCTGGATGTTAACGCCTGAATTTCCAGGAGAATCTATAATTGTGTTTAAAAGCCCTATAGCCTGATTTAACATGGCGTCCCTGTCCCTGGTATGCGCAGCCATTTCGAAGTCCGTTCGTCAGTCCGTTAAATGTGCGAGCAACCCACGTTCAGGCAAAGAAAGTGGGTTGGGCTGGTTTTCCGGTTGTTGTTTTTTCACTTCCTGTCTTGAGTGGACGCTAATATTTTTATTTCTGAAACTGTATCACCATTCATTTTATTATTTATATATATATATTTTTTACATAATAGAAGGGTAACGTTCAGAATGGTCAGAATATTCAATGTTTTCTTACTCGGTCTGCATTTGCATAATGAGCTGGCACCTGGGCGGAGCTCGGCCCTTAATTTACATGTTAGCTCGCACACACAACACTTTTTGTGTGACACACTACAACTTACATACACACACACACACACACCACTTTCTCAGAGACACACAACACTAACGTCGTCGCACACATTTCCCTGTCATAAACACCATCTGAAATCTCGATTTAGAATGGTAGTGATGTGTAAGAAAAAAGTGGTATGTGCGTGAGGGAAAAGTCAAGCATGTGCGTAGTAACACTGGTATGTGTGCGAGCTTTAAGGGTGTATGTGCATAGAAAAGTGGGATATGTGCGAAGTAAAGTCTAATTATGTGTGAGCGTTTGGCGTGCATGTGCAAATAAAAGTATTGTGCGTATGAGTGTAATGTGTGTAGGCCTATGTGTGAGAGGCAAAAGTGGTGTGTGTGCGAGGTCAAAGTAGTTTGTGTGTGAGATTTTTGTTACTGCGTGCATGAAAATGTGGCGTATGCACAACGTTTTCCTGTTCGAGTGCAAGCAAATAACAGTGTACGTGCAAACCTTTCGGGTGCATGTGCGAGGAAAAGTAATGTACGTGCAAGCTTTTAGCGGTGATGTGCGAGGAAAAGTAAGGTACGTGCAAGCTTTTAGCGGTGATGTGCGAGGAAAAGTAAGGTACGTGCAAGCTTTTAGCGGTGATGTGTATGCAATTCCTGACATATTGGCTAGGCGGCGCCTCATAGCCTAGTGCAGGGGTGTCAAACATACGGCCCGCGGGCCGCATCCGGCCCGCGGGAGGGTTCCATCCGGCCCGGATGTAAAAAAAAAAAAAAAAAAAAAAAACTTTTTTTTTTTTTTTTTTTAAATGAGATAACCGAAATTCGCAATTACGGGCATCGGGTCAAAATCGAAACCTGCATGACATTAACCCAATGGTCCCTCTGTTACACTGTATATATGTAGTAAAGTGCACATCACACTTCTATTATAAATAGTGAATTTGTACTGTAACAGGCATTTCATAAAGCTCATATATTATAGACCTCATATATAGAGATAACATGTTCATACTTCTTATTGTATTGGTATTGGTTGTAATTAAATAATAAATATAATTGGATTTGTATTGGTTCCTATTAAGCTCAAACTGGAAACGAGATGTTAGAATGCGTGAAAATGCAGGAAATTACATATAAGAAATACAAAATTTTCTGGGGGAAAACCCACAGACCCCCTGCCAAAATTAACTGTCACATATTTAATTAATTGACGGTTGCCAATGAATGAATGAAGTCAAGGAAATTTTGCATAGGATTATCAATATTGCATTGCTTTCTACATATTCAACACACTTAAAACGTGATAGTACTGAACACTAATCCTCTGCTTTATATATATATATTTTTTTTTGCGATGATGTTAATAATGCGGCCCGCTTGAGGTCCACATGGGTTGTATGCGGCCCCCGGACCAAAATGAGTTTGACACCCCTGGCCTAGTGGATTATGGAAGATTTGTCTTTTTTCTTCCTGCTCCTCCCTGTTTTTTCTTTTTTTTTTCCTCTTTACTGAGGTCACTAAAAGGCTGGACGACGAACTGCGCAAGTGGCCTACAACGGACCCGGTATGTCAACTTGGACTTTCTGCGCGAGGTGCCAGATATCCAATTTTAGTTTTGTCCTTTTTTCATCGGATAATATGGATAGGTAAGCAATAAACCTATAGCCTATAAAGCGAGGTGAAGCTGAAGTTAGGAAGGCTTCCTTTTTTTTTCTTCATCCTTGTTTTCCTTGAGCTTCAGATTCTTAAAAGTAAAGAGACGCATTTGTTTTTCGCCAATAATATATGGTGAACAAGACCGGCAATAAATTACGCGAGGTGATGATGGTGGACTTTCAGTTTTTTCCCTCCTCTTTCTTTTCATGGATTTGGACGTTTAAGACTGCAGAGACTCATATAGCCTATAAAGCGAGGTGAAGCTGAAGTTAGGAAGGCTTCCTTTTTTTTTTTTTTTCTTCATCCTTGTTCTCCTTGAGCTTCAGACTCTTAAAAGTAAAGAGACGCATTTGTTTTTCGCCAAGGAATATATGGTGAACAAGACCGGCAATAAATTACGCGAGGTGATGATGGTGGACTTTCAGTTCATCCCTCCTCTTTCTTTTCATGGATTTGGACGTTTAAGACTGCATCATCCCCGAGACTATGAAGGATAAGACCGGCAAAAAAAAAAAGCCTAAACGAGGGGAAACTGGACTGAGAAAGGGTTTTTTCTCTTCTCTTGGCTTTTCTTATTTTCTTTTTTTTTATTAGGCTATTTATTTTTTTGAAAAGAACTAATTGTCATTAAAATGCCTCTCGACGAATTATGATTTAGTTTGCATAAGAATCTATTCTAAATACCAAAGATTATGCTGATGGTCCATATGGAACTAGACTCTCTCTGGATTTGACGCAGATATGGACACGGAATGGATGGATTCGGATTCTAACAAATGGAAACAAGTCCAAGGGCAGCGAGGCTGCTGCTTTTCGCTCTCTCGCTCGCTCTCTCTCTCTGACGCAGGGGGAAATGAAGATACTGGACTGCTCTCTCTCTCTCTCTCTCTCTCTCTCTCTCTCTCTCTCTCTCTCTCTGCCTCTCTTCGGGGGAAATGAAGATGCTGGACTTTTGAAACGAACAACAACAACAAAAAACCTGTTAGGACCCTGGAGGGACGAGGGGATGAGAGACTGATTAGTAATACCTCCTGCATGCGCTGCATCTCTCTCTCTCTCTCTCTCTCTCTCTCTCTCTTTCTCTCTCTCTGGCGGGGGGGGGGGGGGGGGGGGGGTGTGTATGAGTATGAAATGTCTCATGACTATTAGATGGCTACATCTCTCTGTTCTCTCTCTCTCTCTCTCTCTGGGGGGGGGGGGGGGGGGGTTAGCGGAGTAGAGTATGTGAAAAGAAGTATGATATGGTTTATGTAGTAGTGGTTGCCTCTCTCTCTCTCTCTCGTCTCTCCTCTCTCTCTCCTCTCTCTCTCTCTCTCTCTCTCTCTCTCTCTCTCAAAGCAGACCAGCCTGCTTGGGTGTAGGTTGGCCCCCCATCATTTATTGGAGGTACTTTAATTAGGCTACTTGAATTTGTGATGCTACCTGGTGACTGATTCAGGATGGCTGCATCTCTCTCTCTCTCTCTCTCTCTCTCTCTCTCTCTCTCTCTCTCTCTCTCTCTCTCTCTCAAAACAGACAGGCCTGTTTGGTGTAGGATAGCCCTCATAATTTACTGGATTTACTTTAATTCGGCCTACTTGAAATTTGTGATGGTATTACCTGGTGACTGATTCGGGATGGCTGCATCTCTCTCTCTCTCTCTCTCTCTCTCTCCCTCTCTCTTCTCTCTCTCAGGCCTCTCTCTCGGGGGGTGGTTGGGATGGAGGGTGAGTATGTGAACGTAAGTAAGATATTACTTATGAGTATTAGGTCTCTCTCTCTCTCTCTCTCTCTCTCTCTCTCTCTCTCTCTCTCTCTCTCTCTCTCGGCAGACCAGGCCTGCTTGGGTGTAGGATAGCACCCCATAATATATTTGATTTAATTTAATTATTATTTAAATTTTGTGTTACTATTGCCTTTTGCCTGATTTTCTCAGCAGAATATGTTTGAATTATGGTACTATGTTAAAAATAAACACTAGGGTTATCTTACTGAAAACGCTTTAATTAGTCTGGGTGCACTATCCAGAGTTATACTAATAACATTCTTTATTGGAAACTTATTATTATTATTATTATTATTATTATTTTTTTTATTTTTTTATTGAAGATAACGATTGGTATAAATTAGGGCAATCACTTTGAATCATAGGGGTTGGGGTGGGGGGTGGGGGGGGTAAAACAAGCTGGCACAATAGGAAATTTGCTGACCATGTGTTGGCTAACACCCTGATCTTAAGGATGCCTACAACATCTATCACCAAAGAGCTACCATCCCATACGGATGGAGTACAGATGGAACCTGATTTCTGTATGTGAGTCCTTGTCTTTTTGTTTTTTCTTTGTCTATTGGATGTGTTTAAGTATTTCGTGTTCCTTTGTTATTTATGGCTTACCTGTATCTACACCACTGCAAGCTCAAATCACACACAATTACACACATGCATATGGCACACTAGTATTTGCAAAGAGTACATTATTACCTCATGTATAATCTTAAAATAGTGTCACTGAATGTGAATGGAATGCACAATGTTATAAAGAGGAAGAAGATCTTATTAGAAATGAAAAAAGAGAAGGTGGATATAATTTATTTACAAGAAACACATTTGGAGAAAGAGGAACATGAGAAATTAAAGAAAATAACAAATAGTAAAATATATTATAGTTCATATAACACAAAGCAAAGGGGAGTAATAATAATAATTAAGAATCACATTGCTTTTGAAATGGAAGAAGTTTTTACAGACAAAGATGGACGATATGTTCTTGTAGTAGGTAAAATAGAAGGGATACAACTTTCTTTTTTAAACATATACTATCCACCAGATACTGGTATAGAATTTATGACTAAGTTATTAGATTTATTAGTGACAAAAGCAAAAGGAATAGCTGTATTAGATGGGGATCTAAATCTTGTCATGAATGCAAAAATAGATTCAACAAGCACGAGACTGCATAAATCCGAAAAGAATGCTGACTTATTAAGGAAGGCATGCCAAGAATTTGGACTGGTAGACGTATGGAGAGCACTCCACCCAAGTAAAAAAGAATACACTTGCTACTCAGGAAGACATTCTGTATATAATAGGTTAGATTATTTTTTCATGTATAAACACAATTTCACACTAGTTAATTCATGTCAAATTAGCTCTATAAATATTTCAGATCATGCTGCCATCTCTCTGTCTCTAAAACTTAATTGTAAAAAAGGTAAATCCCTGTGGACATTTAACAATTCTCTTTTAGAGGAAATAACCTTCGTAGAAATAATAAAAAAGGAACTACAACTATATATAGAAATAAATGACACACCAGATATAGATCCCATCACACTATGGGAAGCAGTAAAGGCTGTATTAAGAGGTATAATAATATCCTACTCCTCGGCAAGGAAAAGATCAAAAGAAGCATTAGAAAAACAACTACTTTATGAAATAAAATGTTTAGAACAACAGCATAGTGCAACAAACGATAAAAAGGTTAAGATTGAGTTAGAAGAAAAACGGAAAAAAATAGATAAATTCCGCATGATGGAAATTGAAAAACTAATGAAATTTACACAACAGGAACGTATGATGGTGGACCCAAAGGCGTTAAAGATACTGGCGTATAAATTAAAGAAACAGCAAGAGAAGACACATATAACACAACTAAACACCCGTCAGAATAAAGTTATAATGGATAAAGATGAAATTGCAGAAGAATTTGCTAAATATTATGAAGATCTCTATCAAACAGAATTGAAAGATGATAAAGAACTAATTCAGAATTATCTTAAAAAACTTGAAATACCAAAAGCAACACAAGACGATAATATTGGATTAACAAAGCCTATTACACTTGAAGAAGTAAATGAGGAAATACAAGGTCTACAGCAAGGAAAAACACCAGAGATGATGGTTTTCCAAATGAATTTTGTAAAGCATTTAAAAGATCAGCTTGGTAGCTTATTGGTAAGAGCCTACAATCACGCATTGGGCAACGGGCAATGGGCTCCAACATGGACTTCATCTATTATCACTTTGATACATAAAGAAGGGAAAGACCCGAAAAATTGTTCATCCTACAGACCAATATCTCTATTAAATACAGATCATAAAATAATAACATCAATCCTTGCCAAAAGACTAAAATACATTATTCCTAATTTGATAAATACCGATCAATGTGGCTTCATCTCAGGACGTATCCTGGCAGACAATATACGACGAACATTGAACATAATTGATTACTCCAAAAAAAAAGACAAAAATCTGATTTTATTGACTTTGGATGCAGAAAAAGCGTTTGATTTAGTTTCATGGCCTTTCATGTTTGAAGTAATGTTAAGTTTTGGTTTTGATGAAAATTTCTGTACATGGATTAAAGCAATATATGCAAACCCGGTATCAGTTGTAAAGACAAACGGTACACTATCAAGACGGTTTTTAATTCAAAGGGGAACAAGACAAGGGGACCCCCTCTCTCCACTTCTTTTTACCTTTTATATTGAAATTCTTGCAATAGCTATTAGACAAAATAGAAATATTAAAGGGATTACAATAGGACAGGAAACACATAAGCTAGCACTATTTGCTGATGATATAATACTTTACTTGACAGCCCCAAAAGAATCACTGCACCAACTGATGGGAGAAATTGAAAATTATAGTACAATTTCAGGATATAAAATTAATAAAAGTAAATGTGAAGCCTTAACAATTGGCAGGGAAATGGACCAAGAACTAAAGCAACATTATAATATTAGATGGGACTCACAAATAATAAAGTACTTAGGTATCTATATTAGCTCGGACTTGAGTGATTTATATAACAACAATTATATTACTTTAGAATTAAAGATAAATCAGGATATCAATAGGTGGAAATTAATCCCTGATGGAATCTATAGTAGGGTAGAGACAATTAAAATGATGGTACTCCCACAGGTTCTCTTTTTATTTCAAGCACTTCCAATTTCACTTCCTCCAACTTTTTTTAGAACTTGGAATAAAACATTTGCAGATTTTATTTGGAATGGCAAAAAACACAGAATCAAATATGAGACATTAACTCAACCAAAGGAAGAGGGAGGTTTAGGGGCTCCACAAATACAAAAATACTACTTCGCATCACAAATTTTAACAATAATGAATTGGATGGGAGAGGAATCACAAATAAAATGGATCAATACTGAAAGAGAATTGTCAAATGGAATACTTGGCTCTTTACCTTTCCTTAAAAAAGTGTCACAAAAGCAATATCTACAAACATTTTGCATTGGAAACACATTAAAGACCTGGAAACAGTTATGTTCTTATTTAAAAATCAATAGTGAAAGCGTACGGCTAAGAAAAATGAGACACGACCCAGATTTTAGAGCACAAAAAGATGACAACATTTTGGACGCTTGGGCAAGTACAGGACTGACCATATTTGCACAACTTTTTGAAGAAATATATAGTAGTTTCGTTTCAAACCCTTGCAGAGAGATACAGTCTACCACAAAAACATTTTTTTAAGTATTTACAGGTCAGGAGCTATATACAACAAAAGGCGGAAAAGGCAACTAATGAAGTTTTAATTTTTTTGTTAGAAAATAGAAACAAAAGTAGAAGGGGAGGTGCTCTAGCGAAGGCCTATAAACTAATACAAAGGATGACAAAAACAAAGTGTAAGGCAAAAGAAAAATGGGAGAATGAATTACTAGTTACTATTACAGATAGTTCCTGGAGTGAATTATGGAAAGAGACTTTCAAAACAACCCAGTCCAAATGCTGGAAAGAGTTTGGCTGGAAGGTCAATCAAAGATTTTTTATGGTACCTAAACAATGTGCCCATATCTCAGGAGCTGACATAAAATGTTGGCGAGGATGTGGAGAAGAAGGGTCGCATACACATATATTCTATACATGTTCTATAATAAAACCATTTTGGGAGGAGGTAAGGCGAGCTGTCACATACATTTTTGATTTGAAACAACCTCTAACACCAGTAAATGTATTAGGCATCGACCTACCGAACAGGATAAAAAGAACGCACCGTAATTTTTTTCATATTCTAAGACTTACAGCACTAAAGCAAATTACAAAACTATGGAAACAAAGCAAACAACCAGATGTCCAGCTATGGTATAATACAATAAAAAATGTTTTGGAAATGGAAAAATATATATTATTTTCTAGAAAGTGCTCACACAAATGGGAAGAAATGTATCCAGAAAATCTTTGCAATAATATGTGCCTTTACTTTGAAAATAGAACAACATAAGCTTCCAAATCTTTCACAGCTTGTGCATGCCCCCACACACCCACCCTCTACATCAGCACATACATACAGCCAATACAACACCTACTTTACACACACATACACCTACAGGTGAGCTATAGAATGTCTCTTTCTCTCTCTCTCTCTCTCTCTCTCTCTCTCTCTCTCTCTCTCTCTCTCTCTCTCTCTCTCTCTCTCTCTCTCTCTCTCTCTCTCTCTCTCTCTCTCTCTCTCTCTCTATCATTGTCTCGTAAGGTTTGAGTTGAAGTGCTTTTTTATTTTTATTTATTTATTCTTTGTCCTTGTTGGTTTGTTTGTTTTTGTCTATATGTTTGTCTGTGTCAACTGTCTATTGTCATTTACGTATTTGGGGAAAAAAATAAATAAATAAAAGTTTATTTGGTAGTATGCTGAAAAGTCATTGAAAAGAATTGAAGTCTTGTATGGGCATATATCGTGAACTAGAAGAAGAGAGAAAAAATGGTGATGATGATGATGAATTTGTCATTGAAATTAACTGTAAGCCTTGTGAACAATTCTACCAATTAACAAAGTAACAAAAAAAAAAAGAAAGTGAAAGTGAAAGCCCATTGGGAAACTCCAACTCCCATTGTCATTGTGACACAGCACTCCACAGCACACAAGTGAACACTGCACACTGCACACAACGAAATTGCATTTATGCCTCACCCGTGCAAGGGGGCAGCCCTCAGTGGTGCCCCATGGGGAGCAGTGCGGTGGGACGGTACCATGCTCAGGGTACCTCAGTCATGGAGAAGGATGGGGGAGAGCACTGGTTGATTACTCCCCCCACCACCCTAGCGGGTCGGGAGTCGAACCGGCAACCTCTGGGATGCAAGTCTGACGCCATAACCGCTCACCCATGACTGCCCTTGGCAATCTTTAAACTCTTCCTAGATAAGAACTGTAAATTTACTCATTCTCATGGGAGGGTCTACATACAGCAAGCTCAAAAACACATCAGCTCCGAAAACATGCTCTGACAACATTGTATTCCGATACAACCTCATTGCCCAAGTACACTTCCATATACAAGAATATTTGACTCCTTTTCCTTGTCCACTCAGACTCTCTCTGGTGTCTGCTGAAGTCTCTCTTGGGTGCATTCAGGGAAAATAAAAAAACAACATGAGGCAACAGTAGGTAGGAAGAAGCTGAGAGTGGAGCACAGCTGGAGGATGCAGGAATGGAGACATGAGGTTTTAGGACAGACAGAAGAGAGGAGGAGAAGGAGAGGGAGAGAAAGGTAAAGATGAAAGATAGAATTGGGAGTCTGTCAATCTCTCGGGCTGACATTTCATAACGAAGCACCCAAAGACTCTCGCAAGAACCTGTGTGTGTGCATGCGCGCGTCTCTCTCTGTCTCTGTCTCTGTCTCTGTCTCTGACTTTCTCTGACTTTCTCTTTCTCTCTCTCTCTCTCTCTCTCTCTCTCTCTCTCTCTCTCTCTGTCTCTCTCTCTCTCTCTCTGTCTCTCTCTCTCTCTCTCTCTCTCTCTCTGTCTCTCTCTCTCTCTCTCTCTCTCTCTCTCTCTCTGTCTCTCTGTGAGTGTGTGTGAGTGTGCTGTGGGGGGCTGCTATTTTTACGTGACCCCATGACCTCTCTATTGTCGTATGCCAGCACCCACTTCCTGTTAGTGATGCATTTCATGTGCAGCAGTTTCCTGTTTAGGGAAGATGGGTGAAGGAATCGCCCGCTGTTACACAACTCTGCCAACGCTTTTCACACCCCTGTGTGTGTGCACTGATGCACCATGCCAAAATAACCGTTAAAAGTCATTTTAGTTTGGAAACTAAACTACAATATTTTTTTTGATATTACAATGTTCAGATTTTCCATTGCTGATGCCATTTTAAGAATTCTGTTCCACTTGTTTTGGTGTATTCTCTTTCTTTTCTCTTTCTTCCATGTACACACACGCACACGTGTGCGTGTACACGCACACAGCGATGACTAAACAGATGACCCTCGCCCTTCTTTTCTCTGCTAGAGTGTGGAACACAGTTTATTTTTCCTCCTTGCTATGTCAACAACTTCCATGCTAGAGGACACACACACACACACACACACACACACACACACACACACACACACACACACACACACACACACACACACACACACACACACACACACACACAGGCATGATCACATGTATTCTACACACACACACACACACACACACACACACACACACACACACACACACACACACACACAACCTAGCGTCATCCTTGTCATGAAGATCCCTCTGCCCTTGCTAGTGACAACTATAACCTTCTCCTGTCCCTTCCCCCCGACTTTGTGCCCCAGGTTTGTGGTGGGCACACATTCAAACTCACACACACAGTTAATGACCGACAACGGTAACTCTCCCGTTTCTTCTCTGTGCTGTAGAATCGTGGAGATCGCGGCGTGCCACTCCACACACACGTCTGCAGCCAAGACCCAGAACGGGGAGGTGTTCATGTGGGGCCAGTGTCGCGGCCAGGCCCTCATGCTGCCCCACCTCACGCACTTCTCCTGCACAGACGACGTCTTCGCCTGCTTCGCAACACCCTCCGTCATGTGGAGGCTGCTCGCCATGGGTAAGGCAGAGCTAGCGCACACGTGTGTATGTGAATTGTGTGTGTGTGCATGTGTGTGTGTCTTCACCTTCTTCGCAACACCCGCCATCATGTGGAGGCTCCTTGCCATGGGGAAGAGCCGGTCTTTACATGTGGGTGTGGCTTTGTGTGTGCATGTGCTTCACCACCCCCTCCATCATGTGGGGACTGTTCAAGGTAAGAGGAAGGGTGTGTCTGTGTGTCTGTGTGTGTGCGTGTGTGCGTGCGTGTGCGTGCGTGTGTGTCTTGGTCTTCGCACGCCTCGCCACCTCATCCATCATGTGGAGTCTTAGCTATGGGTAAGGCAGAGATTGTGTGTGTGTGTTAATGCAGGATTGGAATATGAGCCTATGTATACTGAAAAGCTGTTTTGCTGCCAGACCGTTAATGGCAGTAGCAATAAGATTTGTATAGTTCTGCGCGAATCAGGCTTATGACATCTTTTAGGAGGATATTGCTGTAGTGTGATATCTGCAATATGGGCACAGGCCGTTGAGTGACATAAAGACAATCAGACAAGTTTTTAAACTCAATCCTAACCCTCACTGGGAACCAGTATAAGTTTCTCTATGGCCGGATAAAACTGGGGAAAAAATGCCCGCCCAAAAAAATCCTTGACATGTCAAGGAACGGTACACTTTGCATCACTTTCCAAGTACTTCAAAAGTCTGTTCAGAGAGAGTGCTATTGGCCTTGCCTCAGATGCATGCTACCGCTCTTCATTGCCATTTCCTCCTCTTCATTTCCAAAAAAGCTTCTTTCTCAGCAGCAGCAGCATTGACGTGCATAGCCTTGCCAGCCATTATATCAGTCTTGCGTATTCTGTAGAGAAATGTCATCCTGACCCATTAAGGTCTCTTGGAGGGCCTTGATTTTGAAAGTGTTCTTCCTGTTAAACTACGTCAGTCTACTTAGAGAGACTACACAGTATATGACGTTCATACGTGTCCAAGCAGTTTTATGATTGCCTTCCTATCTTTGTCGCTGGTAGAAAATAACAGTAGATTGATCATTTCAAGAAATGAGTTGATGGTGAAGATTGTGCACATCCCAGGAAAAAGTGCAGGACCTAGGCTGACTGTAGTTTTCAGAGTGAGGAGTTGACACATTTAAAATCCTTTTTTACAGTTTTTCTCGATTGCTTCCACACAATTTCTGGTACTTCACACACAATTCTCGGAACATCTCACCCATTTCCCAACTCCCCTAACCAATGTCACTGAACACTAAACACAATTCCTTCTTTACACTCACATTTCAGTTTTAAAACACACTCTTCTCAAACCACTGCACACAATTCTCTGGATTACACACAATTTTCATGAAGAAAAACCCTGGTTGTCGCATTGAACACACTGTCATTCAAAATACTAAAATCAACTGCCATACTAAGTTCACTTCCTCATCACATGGGCAAACTCTCTTCATACCGGTTTACAATCTGAAATCATCACCCCATAAGGACACACATTGCATGTCATATTGATGAAAAATGAGTGAATGCAAGGAGAAAACACATTTGTTTAGTTTTTGAACTCAAAAATGTGTTATACAAGACATCACTTTCATGTCGTTACCCAATATTTTACAATAAATTAGTGCAATTTTTTAAATGTCAAAAATATGTAAAATATATACACATCTGTGTACTCCGAGTCTAAAAACAATATTTCAGTATTTTACTACAGAAAAATACTCTCTTTAGTAAGTAGAACACTGAAGAAAATAAGTTTCTACTGTGTTTCAAGTTGAGTATAAAGTTTTACCTTGTGCATATTAGTGTTCAATGGTTCACATAAGAGTGTATTAAAATGACTGCTTGTGTGTGTCATTTGAGAACAAAATGACCTTTTTAGAAGAGAGTACATTGTTTTGAGACAAGACGTGCATTTTTCAGAGGTAGTGGGGAGTTTTGCCTGTTGTGTGTGAGGTTTGGAGAGTTGTGTGTAGAGTTTTGAGAATTCGAGAACTGATAAAATGAATGAAACCGAAAAATGTGTGTAAGCAATGGAGAAAAACTGTATTTCATGTCTGGATTAAGGATTTTAAGTGTACGGACTCCTCACTCTGAAAATGTCAAGAAATTACCCTGATAGAGACATGAGCTGAAATGTTGGTTGAATACAATTCATGATTGTGTATGAACAGTAAATGATTATAAACACAACTGTTAACTACACCTGAAGAAAAAAACACACTCTGCTATGCCTTAAACTACATACTACTAATTCATAAGCCTATCTAACAAAGGGAAGAAAGTCACATGGCCTGTCACAAGCAGGCCACATGCAAGGAAGCTCGCTCTACTGTGGCAGTGAGTGTAGATATCTATTGTCAACAGTGTATGAATAGATGGGTATATTCCTGTTTGTGTAGATATCTAAAGTCAGTGTTATATATTCATAGACATGTATCGATATTTATAGTAATTGTTCTGTAAATAGTTGTAGATACAGTATTTATAGTTATTCCGGTATACTGATGTCCATTTACAGTTTGTGTAGATATCCATGGTCATTGTATCCATTGCAGAGATGTACAGTATACAGTATACTGATGACCACTTCCTGTGTCCTGTCATCACTAGAGCAAGATGACTTCCTGACGGTGGCAGAGGCCTTGAAGCAGGAGTTTGACAGCCCGGAGACAGCCGACCTGAAGTTCAGCGTGGACGGACGCTACATCCACGTCCACAAGGCTATTCTGAAGATCAGGTGGGAATTCACACATAAAATAGCCACTCTCACTGTTTCATACTCTGCCTATGCCCCTCGCGCTCTCATCATCTTAATCTGTCTATCTCAATGATTGAGTGGTGTGTTAAGATAATGTTTTGTATTGTATTTGTACTAAGCGAAGTGTGTTAAGCCAAGTAAACATAACAAATACATTAGCTTAACACTTAATTTCACTACTTGACTTCTTTTCATTTGAATCAAGCCTTTTGATGTCCTCCTGTTTTGTTCTCAGGTGTGAGCACTTCCGGTCGATGTTCCAGTCGTACTGGAATGAGGACATGAAGGAGGTGATTGAGATCGAGCAGTTCTCCTACCCCGTCTACCGCTCCTTCCTCGAGTACCTCTACACCGACACCGTCGACCTGCCACCAGAGGATGCCATCGGTCAGTTCACACTGCCCGTGTGTGTGCGTGCGCGTGCACGTGTGTTGATTTATTTTTTTGCATCATTCCTTTAAAATAGAAAAAATATTCTTAGTGTTACGCAACTTGTGTCAAAACAAAAAATAACCAAGAAAAGAGTGTGGGTGTGGGTGTGGGTGACGTGTTGTATTCTTGCCAGATAGACAATTTTCCACCGATGCAGAAAGACGGAAATTAGATTGAAAGTGTGCAGTTTGTGGTTTGTGTGTACACCTCTTTCTGTCTGCGCACGCTGCAGAAGGTAGGTCACACACAGACACCGGGACTGAAGCACAGTAATTTCTGGAATATTCTATGAGTGAAATTGTGTTTTAGCTGCTGTTTTGTCAGACTGCAGGTTGAAAGTCTTACATCAGAACTACAGTTTTTTAATGTACTTTGACATCGCGGGTTTGTTACTGTATTGTGAGGTTAAAGGTTTTCCTCATTGAAAGTTTTTGGAATGTACTTTGCGGTTATAGACTATAGGGGGCGGCAAAGTAATGCCAGAAGTGTGTTATACCCTGTTGGAAAAATGACTACACCAGAGGTGTCGAACTCAATTTGGTTCAGGGGCCACATTCAGTTCTGGACCAGTAACATAATTTCAAAATATCACAAGTTTCCTGAGAGCATTGACTCTGTGGCAACCAAAAAAGACATTTGTTCTCTTGAATATTAAAAGTCTGAAGTCTCAGACAACTGCAGCAAATTTTGTAACCATCTGGCGGGCCGCATCCGGTTCCCGGGCCTTATGTTGGACGCCCCTGAACTATACTGTTAAGTATAAAATACTATAAAGTAACTACATTGTGGAAATAATAGAACAGAATAAAATAACAGGTAGAGGAAAATAACTACATAGTATTGTTTTTAAAACTGACTTTCATCTGATATAACCCAATTGATCTGTGCTTCAGTTCATCCATCTGCTAGTGTAACACTACCTTGAAGCAGTCATAAATGCAGTCAAGGACGGGTGGAGAGAATCACAATCAAAGTGCATAAAAAGAAAAGCCTTTTGTTGCATTAGTAAAAGGGGAAAGCCTTTTGTTGCATTAGTAAAAGGGGAAAGCCTTTTGTTGCATTAGTTGACCTTGTTGTACGATTTTAAAAAATCATTAGCGTTTGTCTCCAGAGGGCAGAATATCATTTGCTGATTTTAATGCGTTGCGGCGTTGGAGAGACTCTTAAAAAAACCACATCATGATCCTTGCAGCGATGTTGCGTCACTGTATGACTCGATCTGCTTCGCAACGACTTTAAATTTGACAAGTTTGGTCGGGTGTTTCATCAGAAATATATCTGGGGAAAAATGGTGCAAGATGGGTTGAAGGCTGCAGGGGGCATCTAGAGAATGGCCTCAGGTGCGGACATGTGCTTTTTATGTGGTGCAAGGGTGTCTGACCAGAGACTGTGGATGAGGTATGATTCAAGACCCTACTCTTTCGCGATCCATGTGACGTCAGGTGTACGCCCCTTTAGGAGACCAGTATTTCCCCCAGTATTCCCCCAGTAGATGACAGTAGACAGAATTGAACACGGCTCCCCGGCGTAACAGTATCCTTAGCCATTTGAGCCTCAGGTACATCCAGGGCCCTTTTTAAAAGCTCTGTGAACTTTTGGAATTTCGATGTGAATTTGAGACCATACCTGTAGTCTTCCCTTAAAAGGCATGGACAACCGTCAGGTTTGTTCAGGACAACTAGAGTACAGGTCATTTTGTTAATCCTGTACCATTTAGTATTGCAATTCTGAGACATTTTCCACATTAATTGGTTTCTTCCCAACTTATCAGTTGGCATTGAAATGAAAAACGTCAGAAAGTCTGAAGTCTCATATCTATGTCACTTCCACGGTGGGTGGGGGGTGTTTTCTAATCATGGCCAAATGCAATTGAGCAGAGGCACTAGGAGGCACTGGGTGTTCTTGCCTATTAATTAGTGGCATTACTGAATGCATGACTGCAGTGCAACCACAGTAGAACTATTTGGTGAAATAATTGTTGCAGCTTGCAGGTTTGCTGGAGTTGGCTAGTTATGCTCTAACTAGTTTTGCACAAACTCTGTGTTCTGATGTGCGTGTGTGTATGTGTGTGTGTGTGTGTGTGTGTGTGTGTGTGTGTGTGTGTGTGTGTGTGTGTGCAGGTCTGTTGGACTTGGCGACGTCCTACTGTGAGCATCGTCTGAAGCGGCTGTGTCAGCACGTCATCAGAGACCACTAGGTGGCAGCAGCCTCTGCTCAATTCCATTTCGCTACGCTGCCCTACAAGGGCAAAATGCAGTCACTACGGCAACTCTGAAACTGAGAAAAAGAAACGCTTTCAAAGTAATGGAGTTGGGTTGGATACTGTAGTTACAGCAAATTGGGCATAGCAATATCACTAATGCTGGACACTAGGGCTGTAACGATATTGTATCGAATCGAGAAATCGTGATACGCTGAGTCACGCTACTGTATCGTGATACAAGGAGGCAGTATCGTGATACACCCTTTTAAAGTTCTGTTAAGCCTTCAGTGAAGAAAAAAATCACATGACGTGTGATATAATATTTTTTTTCAATTGTGGGGTGTATCGAACCGTAGGTCACAAATCGTGATGCGAACCGAAACGTGAGTTGAGTGTATCGTTACAGCCCTACTGGACACGTTTGGATCACAAGACCATTTTCAGTCTAAACCAACCTATTATTATTATTATCATGATTAATAATAAACTCAATATTGACAAAATATGCTGTTGCTGCACTTTGCCTTTACAGGGCAGTATGCGCTGATCACTTCTATGCCATTTCCCAATTAATCAGCTTTATAATGGTGTGAAGCAGGTTAAAAGTTTGCCAAAGCCCATGAGGAGTCGCAAGGGAGAGTGGAGATCCCTGTGCCTGTGACTAAGGCGTGTGTTTGTTTGTGCGTTCGTCTCTTCAGGGCTGCTGGACTTGGCCACGTCCTACTGTGAGAACCGCCTGAAGCGTTTGTGCCAGCACATCATCAAGAGGGGCATCACCGTGGACAACGCATTTATTTTGCTCTCCGCAGCTATACGCTATGACGCAGAGGTCAGTTTATAACACACACATACGCACAGCCTTCATCCTGCTCTCTGCAGTAATATGCTATGATGCAGAGGTCAGAACGCACATAGGCTACACAGCCGGTATGACGTAGTCATTGGTGTGTGTGTTAGTAACATCCCTAACACCCCTGACATTGTGTTTCTGGATATGGCTAACTGGTCAGTCATGGCCTAATGGTTAAGGAGATGGTCTTAAGATCAGACTGTTGCAGGTTCGAATCCCAACTTTACCTCTCCTTACACCTACATCCAAGGCTGAAGTGCCCTTGAATCAGTTGGCACCCCAACCCCACATTGTTCCAGGGGCCAATGCCCTGTAAAAATATCTAAGTCACTTTGGATAAAAGCATCAGCTAAGTGGAATGAAGGCAATGTAAGTGTATTGCACGTAGTAGGTTGTCCACATAAATGGACACGGCTTTTCAGGACAAAATGGCCAAATATCAGCCCCTACTGACAACCATCAGTAGTACTGGTTACTCCTGCAGACTTATTGTCGTAATATTTGGTAGTTGGGCTTACATACACAAAGAGACTGGTGGGGCTTCTTAAAGCAAGAACAGCAAATTTCAGCTAGCAACAAAATTCTGCTCAATATCCGCTGCAATAGGAAGCCTTGTTGTATGGCATAGGTGGTGCTTTTTGTTCTTCTGATTTCCTTTGTGTGACCTCTGAGAAATTTTTGAATCCGGTATATGTCATGCTAAATTGTGGGCTCAAATATAAGAATTCAACTGTGTATGCGTGGATTTACGTGGGTGGCTGTGTGCTTGCGTATATGCTAATGTTTGTGTGTGCTCCTATGTGTAGGACCTGGAGGAGTTCTGCTTCAAGTTCTGTGTGAACCACCTGACTGAGGTGACCCAGACGCCGGCCTTCTGGCAGCTGGACGGACACATGCTGAAGGAGTTCATCAGCCGAGCCAGCCGCTGTGGAGCATTCAAGAACTAACAAGAGCCCACGGCATGGAATAACGGGGGAAACCTCCCATGTGTCATCATCCATCTCCCCCATCATCATCACCATCATCATCCTCCTTCATCATTATTATCATCGACACATGCTGAAGGAGTTGATCAGCTGAGCCAGCCCCTGTGGCGCCTTCAAGATCAGAAGGATCCCCACACATGTAGTGATGTGAGGCAATGAATTACAGTACGTCGCTCGCAGCCACCTGTAATCAGTCACTCTTCATCCTCCTTCATCATCAACATCATGTTGAAGGTTTCATCAGCTTGGCCAGCCTCTGTAGGCCTTCAAGTATTTCAGAGTCCCACCACACATGGAACTGAGGAGCCCCTCACTTGGGCAGGGGTTCCCAACATTTTCACACATGAAATTTTCACAAATGTTTTCGGGACCACCTCTGCCCAATAAACAATACTGTACAACTCAAATAAGTAGTCAACAGAAACGCAGCAACAAATATTAAACATTTTAAGACATTTATTTCAGTGCCCTCTTGGAATACCTTCGTGGCCCACAGTTTTCGAATCACTTCTCCAGTGCAACTAAGGCCCCTATGTAGTGAACCGTGTTCCCCTCCCATTCATAATGCGTATAACACACAAATTTATCGATTGAGGGGATGCATTTTCCTACACATCATTACAAGATTTTGGCTGATGTGTGGCCTTGTGGTCGTGTATGTGTTGGGATGCGTCGACTATCTCAGCGCTTCAAAGATCATTGATCTACCTGGCCTCGTTAACCCGTTGTGTTTGAACCTGGGATTGACAACTTCTCTTTGGTACAGAGAGTGAAAACCTTGACATAAATGTGATCCAGCCAGCTCAGAATCAGCTGATCACATTGATTTCACTTAGTAGCTGGTCCAGCTGTGACAGGGTTTTCACTTCCTGGATTCATGGGAGACCACATCCTCTTCACCAACTGAATGCCAGAGGGGTCATGTATCGAGTCGAGTCTATGTATTCGTGACGGTGTATGAGTGACTGCATCTAGTTTAAGAATCTGTCTTATGTTACTTTTTACATCATCTTTTGAATTGTACCCCATCTGGCTCTTTTTTTGTGTTGCTGGTGAATGTACTTTCCCCCCATGACGACCACTATAGGGTATTAGGTTTTCTTTTTTTCCCTGATTGAGAGGGTGCTCGTGGTTTGGGTCGGAGAACTTTTTGTTTGCGTGCGTGCGTGCGTGTGTGCGTGCGTCTGCGCGTGTGTGCGTATTATCATGAAGGCTGAGCTTGAGCAGATGGAGCTATCAGCCAGACGTTGCTTGGTATATAGATAATGCTGCTCTCCACATATTCCCATGGAAGTGTTCTTGTGAGGTGATTAGAGTGGTTTCCATTCCCTCATTGCCAGTGTCACTCTCATCAAGCCTTCCCAACAGCACTTAAAGTTTTTGTTTCGGTAATGTAATGTCTTTCTTTGGGACCGTTATGCCAAGCTGATATTTCTCTCCATTTCTGCAGTGTGTAGAAATCAAAAAAGAAGTGTGGCTTACCTGTCTATGAAGGTGCGGTTAGACATTCTTTTCATGGAGGAGGTGACCAAAAACAAAGGACTTGTAGCCATTGCTTTTTACAAGGCAAGAGAGAAACACTCAGGACTTTGACTTGTGTGTTTATGTCAGAGATGTCAATCCTCGATTTAGAAACTCCCTGCCACAAATTTGATCTAACCAGCTGTGAATCACCTGACTGTAAAGAGTACTCCAGACAGGTGAAGTCACCTGTGTTGGAAGGAAACTGCGACAGGGTTTTTACTTCTGAACCCGGATTTTGGACAGCTAGGGTGCATTTCTGGAAACCATAGTTGTGAACTATGTTAGCTACTTTGTTGTTTGTAATGCAATTTCCCATTGGCGACTATGCAAGTTGTTAACCAGTTACAATGCTTTCAAGAAACACACCCCTGTTTTGAGTCTCGGTTGGATCAGCAGAGACCATGATGATGGACCATGTTCATGTTTACTTGTTGGCACTTTTAGCCCCAGACCTGACCAGAAATTAATTTCAGCACAGCCAGATACCTGAAATGTAGCTCTGGTGTGTGTGTGTGTGTGTGTGTGTGTGTGTGAATTTTATTTTTAACTTTTTTATTTCCCCCCAAGGGGTATTCTAGGTCATACCACTTGCTTTTTCTTCTGCTGAATTCAAGAATCGCTTGTTGAAATGGTTACATTAGTCTTACTTTTTGGTTACGCGATTTAAATCATAGTGAGCATTGATATTGACACTAATGCTTTTTATTTCATGTGTTCACACGTGAACGCCAACATGCCGCGCCATTCTGTTACAGACATGACTGCTGCTGAGAAGAATATTCAAGTAAAAAAATTACAATAGTGTACAGTTTTTTTTCTCTTTTTTTGGAACAGAAAAAATGTATATACTGTATAGATTTTGCATTATTTTGAGCATAATCTATTTTCTTGTTAAAATCCTATGTTGTCAACAACCTTGTATTAAAGGTAAATAATAAATAAATAAATGAAACTTGTGTAGTCGTTTGCAGCGTGTGTCTGTTCTGCTTTCTTCACACACGAGTGTAGACTGAGTCACTCTAAAGTCCTGACAGATGCAGTTTCTCATGGTGTGAACACGTCAGTCATGCTTTTGCAGACCTGAGATAGTGTCATGGTTTGCCATGCAACAATCTTGATATTTCTGTTTCTGTGTAAGTTGGGTCTGACCTGTTTCATTTTGAGTATATTGTGAAATGTGCAACTACACTCTGCATTTGTGTGAGCGGAGGAGTCAGTCTTGTCTTCAGGGAGTGCTGTACGGATCCTGTTTGGCTTACTGGACACCCGGGTTCGATTCCAGCCCCAACCCAAACCCATCTCTCCCCTGACCATTTCCTGACCTCTCTCTACTACTAAAAACAAACAAACAAGGAAAATATTGGCACATTTTCTAGCATTTATGTCTTCATTTCCATTAAGATCAGTCTATGATAAATAGTTTCTACTTAAACATGTTCTTTATTTATTCTTACTCTTTTGAATACCTTGTTATGGACCATGCACTTGTGTCAGATGTACCAACTCTGATGAAGTTTGGACACTTGGTAGACTGAATAAAATCAAAATGACATCATTTTCAAAACATTCAATCAATTCTTTGGATGGACAATACTGAGGAGACGGCATATTAACTGTTAAAACCTTGAAAAAAATATTTTAGGTAGCGTGTGCTTATAAATTAAGAGCTCTTTTCCAAAATGAGATATATCCATTTTATAGAATGTTGGGAAATTGACATTTTTTGTATTGGGCATTCCATTGAAATGCATTGCAAAATGCATTTTTATAGAGGTTTTAAAGTATGTTCTCCAAACATTTGAATGGCAAAATTTCACATATAGCTGATAGGACTTCTTAACAGTCAATTCCAATATTAAAATGCAAAAAGTCAAAAATGGTGGATATAGCGTTTTGGAAAAGAGCTCTTCAAATATAACTGCAGCTCAGATAAGTTGGGGCGGGGATCAGTGAAATGTAATACACATCCAAATAGGCCAAAACAACACAATGAACAACATTTCAGAGTGAATAACACCATCACAGAGAGGCTGAGTCACTTAGAATAAAGAAGCAGGAGGAATAATTACTTAGTTATTATACATTGAATGTCCTTTGAATAATCATGATTGATTGTGTGTATGTAAGAGCTATTTCTGTTACAAGTATTAATTTAATTGTATAGGGTTATGAGCTCATTAGATAGATGCATATCGTCTGTAGTCTTACTCAGGCACTCCCAATTCACAAATAAAACAAAAAAGGTAAAGACTTCACCATATTAAGAAGGCTTCTATGTGTACAATGAAGAGGTTTAACATTCGTCTACTGCATGTACCTGATCTCATTTGAAATAGACCCAGGAGACATAAACTGTCCTTTGCTTACAGAAGTCAAAAAATTACATTTTTTTTTAAAGAAACAGTCTTGCACATTCTGTGACGCAGTGAAAATGGACCATTGAACTTGTTTTACCCCTCACTTCAAAAGTTAGCATCTATGATGGCATGGTGGTGTAGTAATATGTTAGCAATGACAAGAATCGAGAAACGGACCCCAGAGCCATTGGTGCAGACGTTTACGTCATTGTCACAAGCATCCTCCCCCTTTTGCCCCCACGTGGGGCACTTATTCACTTATTGGCTGTTTTCTGCGGAGGGTTTGCCGGTCAAATCAATGCAACTAACATCACTCCACAGAAAAGCCAAGGAGCCAATCCTTTGGCAGAAGTACGTAGGATGGCCTGCGAGGCTAGAGCGAGACCACAGGCGAAGAGAAATCAGACCAATCCACTGACCACCTAGGTCACCTGTGGCTTCGAGTGTCTGGGTGTGTGTTAGCACGCGATGGACATGCGCCGGATATGATGGATGGCTAGAGCCGTGAGTGTGTGTGTGTGTGTGTGTGTGTGTGTGTGTGTGTGTGTGTGTGTGTGTGTGTGTGTGTGTGTGTGTGTGTGTGTGTGTGTGTGTGTGTGTGTGTGTGTGTGTGTCTACTGCAGGTGTGAAAGTAGCTTTCATGAGCTACTCCTGGCAAAAAAAAGACTGCTCCACTGAATGAATATAGGTCACCTGTGGCTTGTGTGTGTGTGTGTGTGTGTGTGTGTGTGTGTGTGTGTGTGTGTGTGTGTGTGTGTGTGTGTGTGTGTGTGTGTACTGCACCAATCTACCTTCGTGAGGCCACTGCTTTTGGATCACATCAACAATTTGGGGCCCTCACTCCATGTGAGGCCTAAATCCTGGACCCCACATGTTTTGACCTCTTTAGCTGGGGTAGTTGTGTTGTTACTAGTAAAAGTAAAAGTGTGAAAACATTTCCGCACTGACAGGTTAGGTAATTCATCATTTCTGTTCAGTATGTGATCACATTCTAATTTGCGCCACAGTGTCTCGTTGGTGCCTTAGGTATCTATTAGGATAACAACATCTTGTCCTACTCAACAGATCTGATCATCTGATTAACCAGTGACTGCTGTGAAAGTGCAGCTGGCAACAAGGGGAAGACCTTGCCACCGCATGGAGAGACAGCTGACAGGATGGAATAGACCCCACCGGGGCCACCATGGGCTAGCTACCCATGGTGGCGGGACCCAGCACGAGTAGTGTATGGGTCCCACCCAAACTTGGCTACGAAGAGTTCTAAGAGTAAAACACCCCCAGAGCCTGCGAGAGTGGGGGCGGAAGATGGCTCACTGACTGACAACCCGGTAACGAACACAGGAACGGAACAGACTACGAGAATGATGATAAGCATACATGAGGCTCTGATAGGTACAGCAGGACGCAAACTTCAGAACTGTGTATGTGGCTGATACACTGGATTTATTTAATTTCTTCATTCATCTTTAGAACAGCCAACAACTGCTCACCAGTTACCCCTACACTCTGTTGCTCTTTTATTTTGGGAGGGGGGGGTGTTTGTGGTAGCTATTTGAGGTGGCTATTTGTGGTAGGCTACCAATATGTGAATAAAGGTGATGTCGTGCAGGATCTCATAATGCAGTTAATTGTGGGATTGCTTCTCTGAAAGGGTTAATCATTAGCCCATATTGGGTTTGTTTCAATTGTGTAAGAACCCAAAACGTAATAACTGCCCATAACGTAATAACTGCCCATAACGTAATAATTTGGGCGTAATAAAACCCATAACGTAATAACTTGCCCATAACGTAATAAAAATTCCTTACCCATAACGTAATAACGTTCTGCCCATAATGTAATAAGTTATTACGTTATGGGCAGGTTATTACATTATGGGCCTTACTCTAAAAAAAAGCGTTGATAATGTAATAACGATGCCCATAACGTAATAACTGCCAGTAATGTAATCATTTGGGCCCATTTGAAACATAAAAAAGCCAATAGCGTCAAATAGCAACAATGGTAAATGTGTAGCCAAGTGTTTTAAGTTAACATTAGCTAAGGTTGGTTGACAGGTATTGCTAACCATGCTAATAATACTAAATTGTTAACAATCTAAATTTTATTCAGTAAATAAAATGTAACTAGAAGCACTCAGAGAGCGCAGACTTCCGCCAAGGATGCTGCTTGATACATTTGACCATGTTACACCCTAAATCTTTCTGCCTTGTTTTAGTGCTGTTCTCGCAATTCAATTTCTGGTCACTAGGGGGCGTCTAGATAGTGAAGAATCTTTTGAAAAGTCCTGGTTCCGGTTCGTGATCCGGATCACCACCAGAATTTAATCACTTGTTCCTTGGGTCATTACTAATAGCTCCACAAAGTTTCGTCCAAATCACTTGATTCGTTTTTGAGCTATCCTCCTGACAGTATCTTTAAAAAAGTCCTGGTTCCGGTTCGTGATCCAGATCACCCCCAGAATTTAATCACTTCTTCCTTGGGTCATTATCAACAAACAAAGTTTTGTCCAAAAATGTTTAGTTTTTGAGTTATGCTGCTGACAAACAGACAGAAAAACAGACAGACAAACAACGCGACCGAAAACATTACCTCCTTGGTGGAGGTAATTAGCTAATGTTGTTCTTATGTCCTGATGGAGCAGACATCTAGGGGCTTTGACAATGTAGTTTAATGATGATATCAAACTACTAATTATGGCAATATTGCTTATTATATAATAATATATATAATTAAATATATATTTTTATATTGTTTCTAAACTGAAGCAGGTTAGCTGATATGATTACTATACAAACTATCTTAACCCTATCGCGCCGGATGCATCATATATGTCTCATCAAATTCAAAGCCCTCTCCACGCTGACACACAAAAAAATCGATCTGAAAAACATCCTGCGTGTCATTTCCAAACGTCCTGCAGTACACGGAAACCGCCACAAGAGAGCAGCGGTCGACAACAAGTTGACCACAGCTCGGCGAAAAACAGGAAAATGGGGTAGAAGCGGTTTCCCTGACAGACGCTGAGATTTCGTCAAATTGCATAAGGTTTGTGTACAAATTTCCGAAATATAACTCTACATCCTTTAATTTGAACACTTGCTTTGTGCAATTAAGCAAGGAAGAGTTTATATTTTTACACCGTGTTGCAGAGAGATCGTGCTAAAACTGATGAGACATATAAGCACCATCCGGCGGTGGCAGGAAGTCAGCCATCAATGCATTTGCTCCATAGGGAAACTTACAAAGCATACCACGACGATCGTTTAATAAAACACACAAGTTGTTTTACTTCAAGACAAAGGTATTGCCTTAAGAAACAGGTTTTACTTGCAATTTTGAAAATGCAATGCAAAATGTTGAAATTATGATCTCGTAAAAAATGCATTGAAGTGAATGGAGAAATGGTCCAATTGTAGTAATGGGCCCATATATTCAAATTACACATCAAAAATTAATAATGATCTATATTACACTCATAAATAGGTTGTTGAGCATTCGATCAGCTATGTTTTTACATAGATTTTAAAAAATTACCCAACCAGGCTGTGGGAAATGTAAAATATGGTCCTGCTAAAACAAGGATAGGCTTTAAAAAATGGCAGGATCTCACTAAATATTTAAAGATAATCCTCAAATTAAATTGTCTGACAACTTTTTTAAATTAAAAAAAGTTGTAAATGCATTAAAAGTCATTTTTCAATGGTCATGAAATTGGAATTTTCATTCATTAAAAGCCTGATGCATCATATGTGATGCATTAAATATCTCAGCGACCTTAACAAAATTTTGAAATTTTTTTTTTACATTTCTTATAAGGGACCAATATTGAAGCAAATTCCAAAAAATTAGAATTTTCTCTCATTGCTTTCATGGTTCAGGTTTCACAGGGTTAAATGCTAATTATGGTACAAAATGAAATGATTAACTACGACTCTAGTCTTACTCAAAAAAAGTAGGTTAACAAAGATACTAATAAGGTTAATTATTTTAAGATGTTTTATTGGACTGTCTGTTAGGCTATTTCAGTTTTCAATGCTATATGCAGTAGCTCAGAGTAGATGGTTTATGCTAAATATGCTAGCACTCAGCACACACGGCATTTTTAGCATTTTCTGTGGGAATGCAGTCTCGTTATAACTTGGGAAATTCCATGCTGCCTTGTCCAATCGTTCCAATGTGAAAGACCTCATGGAAACACTATACTTGTGTGCAGTTTGTACCATTGTACTAAATTAAATGAACTTCTGACAACATCTGAACATCAAATATTATCTTATTGTGATGCATTGTAAAATACATTTTACAATTTATTTGATTTATTTTTTTATTTTATTATTTATTTGAAATAGGCCTATATTTATATCCCCGAAACGCGGAGCGTCGGGGATGTAATGGTTTTGCGTGCGCCGCCGCCGCCGCCGCCACCGCCGCCGCCGCCGCCACCGCGTAAGGTCTTTCGTGTTAACGCGATAACTTTTGAACGGATGTTTGGATTTGTCCCAGATTTTTTGGGTGAATGCTCTAGGGCAGGTTCGAGTTTGGAGGTCAACACTTTCAAGATGGCTGAATTCAAGATGGCCGAATTTTTGTTTGGCCCATAACTTCTGACTGGGTGGATGGATTTCTCCCAGATTTGGTGTGTTAATGCTCTAGGGTGGGTTCATGAACTTATTCGAGTTTGGAGGCCAACACTTTCAAGATGGCTGAATTCAAGATGGCCGAATTTTTGTTTGGCTCATAACTTCTGACCAGTCAGATGGATTTGTCCCAGATTTGGTGTGTTAATGCTCTAGGGTAGGTTCATGAACTGATTTGAGTTTGGAGGTCAACAGTTTCAAAATGGCGGAATTTTTATTTGGCCCATAACTTCTGACTGGGTGGATTGATTTGCCCGGTACTACCTTATTTTAACAGTTCACCATTTCAGTGAATCTACCATATTATTTAGGTACAGTGTAACAATATTTAATACCATGTAATACTAGTGTAATACCAGTGTAACAATATGCAATACCAGGTACAGTGTAATAATCAGTATACAATATTTAATACCATGTAATACTAGTGTAATACCAGTGTAACAATATACAATACCATGTAATACCACTTACACAAAAATACATGATGTAGTACAAAATTGGTACATGGTGTTACACTGGTATTACATGGTATTAAATATTGTTACAATGGTTATTACACTGTACCTAATGTGGTATATTCACTGTAATAGTGAACCATTAAAAAGGTGTTACCATTTGCCCCATTTTTTGTTTCATTTTCACAATAGTCATTTGGTTTTAAGCCTATGCACGTCATTGATCTATGTATAGATATTAAATATATTTCTTTAATATTTTGTATTTATCATATACGTTTATGAAAAGGTGGACGGGAGTGGTAGGAATGATGGGGGACTGGAAGCGTTGCGTTTCGGGGATATACCTTAAGCAGTCGAAGGCGACTACACAGGCAGTCTAGTTTACATTTGAGATTGAAGTGGATTAAGAGAATAGATTCATTAGAATAGAGGGGGCTGTTTTCCAGCAGGGGCCATTTTACTATTTTGCTTGAAAATAAAAATAGAACACACTGAGTCCTCATAGGAAGCACAAGTCCCTTTTCAGTTTTTGTGGCTATATCAAACAGTTCGGTCCGGTTCGACGTATTCAGACCTAAAGGTCTTGGCCTTAGCTGAAGCTGCCTCCTTGTCTGATGGTGACTCTGCCTATGTCTCTGATGTTGATCCTGCCCCTGTCCCTGATGGTGACCCTGCCTCTGTCCCTGATGGTAACCCTGCCTCTGCCCCTGATGGTGACCCTGCCTCTACTCCGGATGTTGATCCTGCCTCTGTTCCTGATGGTGACCCTGCCTCTGTCCCTGATGGTGACCCTGTCTCTGTCTCTGATGTTGATGCCTCTGCCCCTGGTGCTGAAAAACCCATGTGGAGCTCCCTATTAACCTTCAGAGGTTTTACAGAAAAGTATTGGTTTTGTCCTTGAACAAGATATGGCCATGCTTGGGGCATTTAAAGTGATGGTTCGGAGTAGTTTTCTGCCATGGTGCTGAAGCTGCCTCCTTGTCTGATGGTGACTCAGTCTATGTCCCTGATGTTGATCCTGCCTCTGCCCCTGATGGCAAAGCTTTAGCAGGACAGAATATATTCAGCTTGAGTTGATAATAATAAACTCCAGCACTATTTCCAAACTTCCAAATGCTTAGTTTGGTGAATAGAGACCATATTTGTACTACTGTAGAAGTTTGGTGTCATGACATGTTAATTTTCTGAGGTAGGTTTGGAGATGTATGTGGATGCCTAATAGCACTTAAAGGGACAGTTTGGTCAATTTCAACATGCAGTTGTATTGCTCACGCTACCCTTGACTTGTCAGTACCTGGTGATGCCACATTTTTCGGCTCAGCCCTTCCGAGATATGAGCTATGGTATTCTAATTGGGGCTGCTTTTGTTTACATTTTATAAAAAACAACATACGCCTACTACAAATATTTTCCCAAAGGGTACTGCTGTTTGCTAGTTGTCTGTTCATGTTTTATAACCTTTTGGATGTTTTTGGGAATAAATAAAAATGTTTTTTTGAAATGTAAACAAAGAGCTGCCCCCATTACAATGACCAGGATCTCCGAAATGGCTGAAGAAGAAGAAAAAAAAAATATCAGGCACTGACAAGTCCAATGTATTGTGAGCATTACAACTGCATGTTGAAATTGACCAAACTGTCCCTTTAAGCCAAGCTATTCGGAATAGCCATACAATAACTTGGTAACTCTGCTAATGTTCGCCCAAGCCAGAAAACACTTTGGGTGGACTACTGGATGGATGTCACGGTTCAAATGGCATTAGGGTGAATCTACTCTGAACCATCGCTTTAGTGTCACACCTGATCCGTCAGCTGTGCACCATGTTTAATCAAAAAAAAATATATGAGATGCTCTTGTGGAGAGCCTACTTGAAGGCGACTGTGGAGGTGACATATCAATAAGCTTAATGAAGCTGTACAAGGCTGCTGGACGCAGCAGCCTTCTCAGCACACAACTGAAAGGCTTATTATGCGAGAACAGCCAATGGATGAAAGCGTGGATACTTCTTAGTCATGTAGGCTACGGAATTTACAAGATCAAGGACATTTACTGGAAAAAGTAACGTCAGTATTACAGTATGTGGATGTTATTCTACCTTATGTTTATGTTGAGTATGCATATTTTGTTTGTTTACATTTTTTACATTTAAAACTTTGAGTCAGAACAAAGCAAGATCACAGCACACTCCAACACTTCAGCCATGATATTTATGGAAAGTAATGCCAATTTTATGTTGAACTCATTTTACCTAATGTTTATGGTGAGGATGCGTGTGTGTTTTACATTTCAATATGATGAAAAGTATTCTGGTAAAATAGAATTTTATACAGAATAGCAGTCTGTCATTTTAATTAACATTATTTTTTGTATAACAAACAAAAGACATTTAATTTCACTATTTGTGTAGTTCATGTATGACATTTGCAGTTCAAATGTTTGCATTAAAGGAATTGAAATTTTGAATACTGTAGGCTATGTATTTGTCATTATTATAATAGCTAAAAACTTCGTAGTTAGACAATTGGATTGAACACATAGGAAATGCAGAGGATAAGGATAGATTGCATTCTCACAGAAAATGCTGGAAGCGGGCTTGCCTTTTGGGGCAGAGATGAAACAAAGTACTATTGAGAAAACAAAGCTAAAAGAAATGTTGGGGAAAAAATCCATCCACCCAGTCAGAAGTTATGGGCCAAACAATTCAGCCATCTTGGATTCAGCCATCTTGAAAGTGTTTTAGCTCTGCGTTTTGGGGATATACTAAATGACATACATGGTATTTTAAGTTGGCTAAGGAACACTGCATATGATATAATTTTGAAAATCAAAATGGGTCCGAGTGGGATTCGAACTCACAACCTCCATATCTGTAATCCAGGACCTTTGCCATTGATACTAAATGACATACATGGTATTTGAAGTTGGCTAAGGAACACTGCATATATAATTTTGAAAATCAACATGGGTTCGAGTGGGATTCGAACTTCCAACCTCCTTATCTCTAATCCAGCACCTTTGTCATTGATACTAAATGACATACATGGTATTTTTTAAATTGGATAAGGAACACTGCATATGATATAATTTTGAAAATCAACATGAGTCCGAGTGGGATTCAAGCTCCCAACCTCCATATTGCAGGACTATTACCATTGGGCCAAGCAGCTGCCTATGAAAAGCATTACAGCAAGACAATATTACATTGCATTGAAGAGCTGAACAATAGACTTCTAGAACTACAAAGCAGTTTCCCTTTAAGAATAGAATGTTGAGAGAAAGTGACAGTTGAGATGGAACCCTATACTGGCTGCACCTGTTCTGATTGACTGTATGGCAGTTAGTATGTTGCTCTAAGGCAGAGGGCAGAATCAGAAACAGTTTTTTTGTCTTTAGCTTGATGTTGCTAAAAAAAAACTAAAAGGAATTGGCACGTGTCCTGCTTACAGATCGGAGTCATAAATGTGATCTCTCTGACAGTCTCTGAATGAAGTTTATAGGTTAAACGGTTCAGTCACAAATAGACCTCTTGTGGGACATGCGCTGACCTCTTGAAAAAGGCACTTCAAGCCTCAATGGGAAAACCAATGTAAAAGCCCTGTCGTTTTTACACACCTGCCATTTAAAAAGTAATGGGAGTTGGGAGATAAAACTTTGACAATTTGGAGACATCCCATAGAGCTCGCTAACAATGCGTCAACTAAACTTCTAGGTGAAAGTGTTGATGTTTTATGAACGAAAAAGCCTCCTACACTCTGATCTTTAGAGTGGCGGAACCTTGGTTCATGAAGGTTCTACCATTGTTTTCAATGGGGACCCAAACTTGCACAAAATCGCCAAAAAGTGGAAAAACGACAAGAGACACGGACACGCTATAGCAGAACAAATGATCTCCAAGCCGAGCCGGTCGTTTTAGTGTTTGAACGGTGTCTCTATCTGGAAAGGCCTAGGAGGAGATCCATTTTCTATTTTTACCGCCCTGCACAAGAGAATAAAGCAAGCAAGCAAGCATAAACTTTACTTAGAGATTACTAGAATCTGGCCTTGCTCTGCAAGCCCGCTTAAATATCCAGTCACTGTTATTTGCTGCAACAATAGAGGTCAGACGAAATATGAACAGTACAATAGTAAAGTGCATTGCAAATACTGAAGTCATCTGTGCGTTACTGGCAGTTATTACATTATGGGCATCGTTATTACATTATCAAAGCTTTTTTTTAGTGTAAGGCCCATAGCGTAATAACATGCCCATAACGTAATAACTTATTACGTTATGGGCAGAACGTTATTACGTTATGGGTAAGGAATTTTTATTACGTTATGGGCAAGTTATTACGTTATGGGTTTTATTACGCCCAAATTATTACGTTATGGGCAGTTATTACGTTATGGGCAGTTATTACGTTTTGGGTTCTTACAGGGCTGTGTTAAGACAGTCCAATGTAAATATTTTTTTCAGATAATATAAGCAATTTGGTACATTTTGTAACATAATTCACAGTAATATTAGGTGTCTGATGTTTTTTCATATCATGTCATTTTCATATCTGATTCATTTTTCATGTCATAATTTGCATTTATAGGACAATAAAGGCTCAATATCTGGAAATGCTCAAGGGATTTCACCGGGCACCCTCTGAAATCTTGAAGACCTACCAACAATCTATAAGATAAAGCAAAAAAATAAACTTTATCAAAAAATTCTGGGTCCAACCCCACGGCTCCCGGACTATAATGCATTGGTTAGGCTCTTCTCACTCATCTATAGACTTAAGGATGCCGCAATGCTGAATGATAGGCCTATATTGGTTTTAAACAGCATACGAATCCACTGAGGCTTTATAATATTATTGAAATATTATTTTGATGTGTTTTTTTATTATTGCTACATAATAAGGCCAAATCACATTCTCTACTATGTTCTGTTTATCGCCATCAAATCTTTTGAGATGTGTTATTTTTTATAAAGTATTCATGAATATCCCCCAAAAATATAATTTTGCTCAGTTTTGGCTGATGATATGAATGAGCACAAATGCCATTGGGGACACCGCACATTCTATTTAAAAGCAAGAAAATTAAAGTAAATTAATTTTATATTTCAAAGGAAGAAAAACATATTTTTGGCATCTGTCTTTGGAAACTCGAAAATGTTCTGTACAAACTAAGAAATTGTTGAAAATTCAACTTTGCTGAGCATCCTAAACTAATATTTTTTGGATAACCATGGTTTTTGATAACTGTGGCATGGAGTTGAATTTGTTAACTATTATTTTGAGCACCACGGTATTATACTAGTGGTTTCGATTCTCAAGTTGCTGACTCTGCAGGAAGGTTATGTTGACGTTTGTGGTTAGGGTATGAAATCACGTTAGGGGGTGTGAAGGGTCTCTGACCACAGCTAAATATACTTCAGTGTCTGAATGGAGAGGCAGACTCCTGATTACATCATCTGGGGAGCTTCAGTGAACGATAGGACTAATTATCAGTCATTTCCATTTACAGTCTTGACACGTTTCACACGAAAATAATGTAACATGGGGGTTTTCTGTGCTTAATTATTCTACATGTCATTCTGCTCCGTGGTTAGAGTCTTTGACCTGCTTTTGCACCCTGAGACGAGTTGAAGAAATAACAGGAAGTTCTAGTGACTTACAGCAGATTTCTTCCTCGTACTTTGTCATCATGCAAGGAAAGGCATTCATGTCCTGGAGGAACATTATTGGGTTGTCAGAAAGAACGGGGTTCGGTTGATATTGCGCCACTATACTAGCCTGGGAATCCCACGCTGCTTTGCACAGTATTTCGAAAGACAGCATAGATTCTATCCCTCTGCGAGGGTTCCAGATCTTGGGCTCCAATCAGAGTGGGGAGGGGTGGAAAGGCGATGACTGCAGTTAGTTTGAATAGATACAACTGCCATGGTTGACTATGGGCTACGTTCATGCCAAATGACACATTCGTAACGCCAAATTAACAGCCATGGGCAATCCACAACCCGAGAAATTGCATAGGTAGTCTCCAGACTATCTTACTTGTGAGATCGCCTGGTGGTAACCAGGCAACCACTTGACTGTATTGGGCATTGTCAGTAGGAAAGTGGTTGGGTTGATATTGTGCTAGTTTACTATATTGGGCAGTGTCAGGTTCTTTACAGGAACTTCGGCGGCATCTGCTTAACCAGCATGTTCCAGTAACTGCAGTTTGACACATCATACCCACCGTCCTGTGCAGGGTTCAGACAATATAATGCAGATGGAAGAAATGGGACAGAAAATATAGCCTAGTGTGCAAATGTTTGCAAACTCCTCGAATCTCATCATAAACATCTGAGGAAAGTTCACATTTCTTTTGATACAGACATGTAGGCCTACATGCGAGTCCATTCTTCACCATCTCAACATCTTGAGATTAGATTTCTACAGTTCTCTTATAACACAATGTAAATATTAATTTCCATATATTATAGCCTATATTTATTTTATATTTATAGCTGACAGCAATTGTATGTTCCTACATACAGACGGTATCCACAGGGCATTATGTCAGCAAAAACCTCTCATCATGTTATTATTTGAGGTTCCCAAATTCTTTTATCTAAATGTACAGGACATTGTTTCTGGAATAATTTCACATGTATCTGTCCATGCTGTATGATGTGTTACAATGATGTTTCTGCTTGAAAAGCTCAACCAAAGGGATGCCTTTTGTATTCTTGAAGATAAAACATTATGTTTATTTTATGCCATGGCATCATGACTAAATTAAATTCAAAACACTGTAAAGCATTGGTCTCTCTCCACTCCAGACACAGAAGCAAGTGAAAACACACCAATACACATTACTTTTGCAGGCTATAAATTAAGCACTTGAAATTGGAATATTCTGTCTGCAGCAATGTTAGACATTTTTGCTGCAAACAGGTTAAATCACCTTAATGACAAATCTCTCCATCAGGTGACATTTGATAAGGAGAAAACAGATCTTAGCTGGATGCACACATATTGCTTATTTTAGATTATTGTGATGTCTAAGAAATTAGTAAAAGGCTTTGCATTATTTAGCCTAACTTTAATGTGTTGACTGTTGTGCTGCATGTCACTAACTTTTAGACTGCAAAAAGATTACAAACTGAAGAAGGCCTATGGATTGCACTGAACTGAATATTTCTGAGTTGGCCATGACCATAGGCTTACTTGAGCTTTAAACTCGCAAAATTCGGAAATTGACCCAGAGAGTCAGACTATTATGAAAAGATCATACTTGCTATGTGGTTGCTTATAATATATTGTATGCATCCAGACATGAATCACTATAATTGTTTCTACAGCAACACACATAGCCTACGTTTTTTTAAAGTTCGTTGCGCATTCTCCAATGGGTTAATGTGCACAGCTTTCAGAAGTGCATCAGCTCAAGTAAGCAGCGTGCACAAGGAGGCCACGCGTGGAAGCTTCCTGTTTGGCACTTAGGAGATGTGCTTTCACTCTTCCGTTACTTTGAGGAGGTGGAGATGGAGGTGAGAGAAGATATCTAGCAGACTTTGCAATCTCGCCCATCGTTCGCTGCACCCAAACTGTCGTGCGCTACACATTGACAGCGTTAGATGTATTTTTGTACTTTTATGCGTGATACACGCGTCGTGATAGTGTTGGCCAGTCTGAGGGCACCTGCCGTGTTACCTACTTCTCGAAGGGTCCCGTCTAGACTCACACGGATCCTCTTCGGGGCTAAGACATGGCGGAGTGGGCGGCGATGCTGTGGTTTCTCGGCGCCCTTACGCACCTGTGTTCGGTCAGCCAAGGCCGTCCAGCGACGTCCGGCGATGCCACAGGTGAGTGCGTGCGCCTGCTCTTCACAACACTACAGAAGGTTTGTTGCAAATAGTATGCCTGTGTGAAACGCATGTAGAAATGCAGAATATATTTATGTTCATCTGGGGAAAACTGTTATTTTTTGCTAAATGTGCATCCAGCAGAACACTTCAAATGCCATAGGCCTATTAAAATGATTTCCCCTGTTGAAGCTGTCATCTTTTAGCAAATTGCAAGCACGTTTGTGCGTGTGAAAGTCATTGCAGAGGCGATGATTCAGGTGTTCCGTTGAGGCATTTCAGAGAAATGAAACAAGATAACAGAAGTTCGAGGTTTCCTTCACCATAACGAAATGAGCAAGGGGGGGGGGTTCATGAAGGGGAAAAAAGATAGAACACAATTTTTAAATTGCATCTGTCTTTGTGTAAGAACTTTAAGTAGGCTATGGGTGGCATGCAGCGTTTTTTAAAAACCTTGTGTTTCTAAAAGGTGTTTCTTCCATACATTTTATAAACAGGAGTAGTTAACTGGAAAATGTCATATCATTATGATAAACACACCGTTCATTTAGGCTATAAATATTTCATGTAGCCTAGTATTTTTATACATATACTATGTTTCAGTTGACTTATTGCCAGTAGTAGGCGATTTACAGGAATTGATTATGTTGCTTGTAAAAAAAAAAATGCTGGTTGCATTTTGACTAATGTTTGGCTCTTTTGGGTGTAACATCACAGCAGGAATTTGTATGAGTCTGGTTCCTACTGTATGCACTTAAGGGATGCAAGAAGAAGATCAGTGTCATTGTTATTGTACAAACGTCTTAGCTGTTTTTTTGTTAAAGTATTGCAGACAAGTACGTTTTGTCTGGGCTTTTTTTGCCTTTATTGTAATAGGATAGCGAAGATGTCACAGGAAAAAAATGAGGGAGAAAGAGATGGGGCAGGGTTAGGAAATGACCCGGCCTGCACTCGAACTCGGTTCCCCATATGATATGAGTGCTCTATGTGATGCGCCATAGCACCCCTGCCTGAGGAAGGTCTTTGACTAAAAGTGTGGCAAGTAAAAGAACAAAAACTATTAATGTTGTGTGATTGACTGACCATCTCTAGTAGGGCTGCACAATTAATTAAAAATAATCGAAAATCGTGATAAAATCGTGAAATCGAAGTCGTGATTTCAATCGTGATTTAATCGTGGCAATAGTGACCTACCTTTGAGAGCGTCCTTGAAGCCAGAACATAATGACAGGCTGGTGTTTCTGTCCAGAAATCTGTCCACCTAAGTTTCATGCTATTGCCTTTACATAATTATTACAATTCATTTTATTTTTGTTCATCCCGTATATAATTCATTCTTGGTTATATTTCATCTTGTTATAATTTTCAACAAATTTAGCAAAAAAACATCGTGATTAATAATCGTGATTATGATTTTGACCAAAATAATCGTGATAATGATTTTTTTCCATAATCGTGCAGCCCTAATCTCTAGGGTTGTGGGTGTTTTTCTGAGTGTCAGGCCAATGAGCCTGCCTCTTTAGTGTAGCAATCAGAGCCCCAGTTTAGTACCCGGAAAGCCGGGCGGTTTGAGCCCCAGTTCGGGTCCCGGCAGGGCAACTCCACTCCTCTTCGCTACTGTACGTGTGCAGACATTTCTCTTGTAATTTTCACAGTCTATGGCGGCAACGACACAATCTTTTGCCCCAACATGAGCGACAAGGCATCACAGGAGAATACCAGATACCAATACCAGCTGCTGAGAGGAGATGAGCAGCTGCACTGGGTGGAGGTCAACAGCAACCATTACAACAAATATGTGAAGGTCCTCGATAGCGGAGAGCAGAGCGAGCTCCACGCGGATGTGGATGGCCATCTGTCTTTCCGTCTCTCCCAGCTGGCGGCCAATTCCTCTGGGCTCTACACCTGCCATGTGTGTGTTGTCTTCCCCCCTCCGTCAGCCTGCAAACAGAACTCAACCCAGCTCCTGGTTGTAGGTACGTACAGTATGTTCACCTGATTGATTTGCTTTGATATGGTATATACAGTTACCTATACTGTACAGTGTGTGTGTGTGTGTGTGTGTGTGTGTCTATGTGTGTCTGTGTGTGTCTGTGTGTGTCGTTGTAGGTAAATAATGGCCGTATGTACATTTGGTCAGCTGATATACTTCTTCACAGTAGCCTATTCTAGTTCCCACCATTGTTGCGCAAAAGCAACTCAACTGTGGTCGTGGTAATAGGTACTAGTGGTGTGCATTGTCACTGCCCTCACTATTCGATTCGATTACGATTCGGGAGGTAGCGATTCGATTTGATTCAATTCTACGATGCATTGCAATGCATTACATTTCTACTGAAAGCAAATCAAATGTTTCATCAGTCATGATGAGGCAGCAAAGTAGTTAGATACTGAGCAACATTTTATTGGCTGTTTTCTGTATCAGTCTATCAGTTCAATGCTTTGAAGTGCTTTTATTTAATTTAACATTCATTTGCTCCTGAAATAGGCCTATTCACGGAAGTAATTGACACAATTTGCCGCATCAATTCCGGAACTTGCCGCATTGAATTGAATCATCCATGCCCCGCATTGCATTGCATTGCATCGCCGTATCGATTATTGTTGACACCACTAATAGGTACATCTGCTTGATGTCCACAGCTCCCTCACGCCCTCCCTCCCTTTTTGTGTAATTAGAAATTGGCATCTGTAAACATAGTGTCTGATCGAGTCATCTGATTGATCACAGCTCCTACGTATATACTGTATGCAGTGACGTGCGGTCAGGTTTAAGGCTGGTGAGGCACTGACTTTTCCAATATCAGATTTTCAAATATATAAGCTTATTAGTAAATATTTGCCAAATAGGCCTACCGATAAGTTTCATATGTCATAGCTTTCTTAACATAAGGTAGGCCTACATGTTAAAACATACTGCATTTCCGTAGAGAAAATGCTATTAGACAGTCCCTCCAGTTTTTCGCGATTCAGCGATCGCGTGGATTCATGCAAATTCAATGATATTCCGCATAATTTCACGATGCCACGTAATTCCTGTAAAGTCGCATTTTTCCCGCAAAATTTCCCCCTTTGTCCCCTTCAACATTCTGTGGGGTTTATTGATTTATATTTTCATCAAAAAAATAAAAATGTGACTACAATAGCCCTACCACCGGAGACGAAAACCAATAGGAAGCATTTTTGTTAATATGTCACTGAAACATTGAAAAATAATTGCCTGCTATTTCGCAAGTCGCGACCCTCATCTCAGCTGCTCCGTCTCTCTCCTCTCCTCCCTCACACATACACGCAGGCGTCGGTGCTGCACACCCGTGACCTTTTTTTTAAAGTAGCCTACTTTTCAGTGCAATTCTGGCTGGAAAAAGTATTGTTGCCCATTTATCCATGACGAAAAAGTGTATGCAGTCATGAAATAGTGGCGGTGCTGTCGCACAGTAGGCCTAGCAAACATCTTACGTTAGGCTACATTTTTGCGCAACTTCTCCACTCTCCCCTGTCGCTTTCATGAGCATGCTACCCGACGGTCGTTGTCTGATCTTTTTTCAATGTTCGCTAATGTTTGTAATTTAAGGGTCTATGTCTATGCGTAGGCACAAGCCTTCTGATAACAATCACTGTAGTGCCGATCGCAAAGGATTCGGAAGTGTGGAGTTTTGCAACTTGTTTCAGTCAAGGACACCGAGATAGGAAGTGAACGGCCCTTCCACGCTTTCACTGTGTTATTGCAATAAAGTCTTGCGAATCCATGCAACCATGCACACAACCATGTCAACGAGAGCGTGTATGTCATCACAACTTTGCATCAAGCAAATAATATGCAACAGCTTGCAATACGAGCACGAGAGAGAGAGAGAGAGAGAGAGAGAGAGAGAGAGAGAGAGAGAGAGAGAGAGAGAGAGAGAGGCGTCTTCCAACAGGTGACATTGTAACGCTTGCATACAACCTGGCTACTGTACCCCGCGACGCTCTTCATTAGCCTACTGGTAGGCTATACCCACAAGTATTTTTTCATAACGCGCAGTCCCGTTTTCCCCCGAAGTCGTTCTAAAATATCGACAGACATTTATGAGTGTCGCGGCCATGATTTTTTTTACACATTGGACGCACTGGCTTATAAGACGCTCTGGCAGTTTTTGACAATATTTTATTATTGTCAATATTTTATTATTCTATTATATAGGAAGTGTGTTTCTGAATTTCTCTCTCTTTTGTCTTAAGCCTGCTTAGACTGATTGTGGTTTTCAGTTACCAAAAAAACCCAGAAAGGGGTGCAAAATCTTTGCAAAAAATGAGAAAATGCCGCAAAATCTTTGCAAAAAATGAGAAAATGCAGCCGCAAAATTAGACATTTTGACCGCAAAAATCACAAAATCCCAGTGCAAAATCCTGGAGGGACTGATTAGATCTCTCTCTCTCAAACACACACACACACACACACACACACACACACACACACACACACACACACACACACACACACACACACACACAGGATTCAAACAGTGGTCCAGAGTCGGCGTTGGCGCACATCTCTTAGGGGGGCGTACAGTGCCTTCAAAAAGTCTACACACCCCTCTTCAAATGTCAGGTTTTTGTGATGTAAAAAAATGACAGAAAGACGAATAAATTCACAGCTTTTTCCACCTTCAATCTAAACTATTAACCTGTACGATGCAATTGAGAAACAAGCATAAAGCTTTAAATGGAAGCAATAGAAAATACAAAACTTCAATTAACATGGTTGCATAAATATACACACCCTTAAATTAATACTTAGTTGCAGCACCTTTGGCTTGTCTGGGCCATTCCAAAACCTCAATATTATTCTAGTGAAGCCATTCTTTAGTAGATTTAGGCGTGTGCTTAGAGAAATTGTCGTTCTGAAAGATTAGTTCCTCTGCATCTTCACCTTTCTACCAGGGGGGCGAAGATTTTGTGCCACTACCACAGCCCCTGTGGAAATGTTCATAATTCCCTCCTCCCTAATGAAGGCCCCAGTTACAGCTGAAGAAAAACAGCACAAAAGAACAATGCTGCCACCACCATACTTCACGTTAGGTATGGTGCTATTGCGGTGATGTTTTGTGCCAAAAATACCTTTTGGAATTATGTCCAAAATGTTCAACCTCAGTTTCACCTGACCATAACACATCTTCCCACATGCATTTGGGAGATTACAGAAGTATTTTTTGAGAAATTTACCTCACCAAGATTTAACTTTTTGGTCATAATTCAAAAGGGTATGTTTGGCGCAAAATATCACAGCAATAACACCATACCTAACATGAAGTATGGTGGTGGCAGCATTGTTCTTTTGTGCTGTTTTTCTTCAGCTGTAACTGGGGCCTTCATTAGGGAGGAGGGAATTAAGACAATTTTCACAGGGGCCGTGGTAGTGGCACAAAACCTTTGCCCCCCTGGTAGAAAGGTGAAGATGCAGAGGAACTAATCTTTCAGAACGACAATTTCTCCAAGCACACGCCTAAGTCTACAAAAGCATGGCTTCACTAGAATAAGATTGAGGTTTTGGAATAGCCCAGACAAGCCCAAAGGTACTGCAACTAAGTATTAATTTAAGGGTGTGTATATTTATGCAACTATGTTAGCTGAAGTTTTTTTATTTTCTAGTGTTTCCCTTTAAAGCCTCATGCTTGTTTCTCAATTGCATTGTACAGGTTAATAGTTTTTAGATTGAAGGTGGAAAAAGCTGTGAATTTATTTGTCTTTCTGTCATTTTTTACATCACAAAAACCTGACATTTGAGGAGGGGTGTGTAGACTTTTTGAAGGCACTGTAGGTAAACAGCGGTGGGGCACTGCCATTTAACAAGTTCAAGTCAAGTTCACCATATAACTGGCAGCAGAGTCACGTTTACTGCACAGGCTGCGCTACTACTACTCCTCCTCCCTACACCAATATGTCTGTAAGCAAGATGTTTAGTGCAAGGTGGACACCACATTCAGCACAGACGCGATATGTGTCCAGGATTATACTGTACTTTTATAGGCCGTCAAGATAACAAGGCAATTCTCAGTGTTTTCTGGTCTTTGAAACAGGGGACGCTGATAACCCCAAGCCACACGAGCATTTTGGACAAAAATGCTCTTATGGTGAATTTTGAGCTCTGCTTCTCAGCGTTCCTTTCACTCCACCACTCGAAAATACAGATCCAATGCTTGCGTTGTAATAGGCTACCGCTTACAGCAACAATTCACATTATGCATTCAACAACAGAATATCACCCCACCGGGATCATCATTCTGGTAGCCTGTGAAATAGATAATGAAGCCAGACGTGGCCATGACCATTGACAGCTACCACCTCCGGTAGAAAAGACTAGAGTAGACAGAAAATAGGCACGTCATGGTGCGTCATTTGAGGACACTCCTTCTTCCAAAGAACCATCAACTATCCCACTCATCCTCACGTCTTCCATCATGGCAATCAAAGGGAAGAAGCCAACGACACGATATTTTGAATGACATATCTAGTTTACGCGATGACGTAACTGACACTCAACACCAAAACCAGGGTGAGGCTCACCTACTATATTTTCCAATGCTGCTTTATGTCAAAATGTTCAGAGTAAAAAATTATACTCACACGTAGAAAATAGTACAATTTATCAGGAACATGAGGGCACACCATTTATGTTTCTAGTAAGTGTAGAAAAAACGTTTAATACAGCATTACGAGGTAGCATACACAGAACGAGCAGAATGGCGCATGCGCTCAAGGTTGTTAACGAGGGATTGCGCAATCCGAGGTGAGGCAGGCTCGGAGCTGCCTCATGGCGCTGCGTATTCGGACTAAATTGATCAGGAAATGGGCAAATAGTGCGATTTTGGCCACGAAAATGATTGAAAATGATGGAATCTGTTTAAATACTGCACAAATGGCAGTTATAGTGCAGATGTCACGGGGGTGACTTTTGGGGTTGGATTTTAAACATGTGTTTGGGGAAATTTAAGCATAGGCACCTGCGTAACCGGCGCCCTTAATTGACGCGCACTAATTTCATATTGGCTGCAGGTGGAAAGTGACAATGGGGACGGGTGATTGGTTGACATTGGGGTGGGTAAGTGTTTTTAAAGACTTTGTGCACAGACAAACGAGAGAAGACGCTGGGGAGAGAACACGCATCCCGGAGGGAGCGGACGAGGAGATGACCATCGTCGGGGGGAGGGCAGCACCCAGAGAAGATGCCCAACCGGTCACCGGCGAAGAACCAGGAGAGATGAGCTGTGATGTGCGGTCCTATGGACGCTGAATATGAAGTGCAGTCTTGAAGACGCCGAACGGTAACCTGACGACTCAAGGTGGGAGCGTGATGGCATATTGCCCGTTGAGGTCCGCGTCCCGAGCCGCAGGAGGTGTGCCGTGATGAAAGACAGAAGTTGAAGAGAAGAAGTTAAACGCCGCTCCTGGTTGACCTGGCCTTCGTTCTGCCCTCCCTCCCAAGAAGTTCCAAGCTGGTCTCTCTCTCCAAACCACCCTGGCTCTCTCTCTCTCTCTCTCTCTCTCTCTCTCTCTCTCTGTCTCTCTCTGTCTCTGTCTCTGTCTCTCTCTCTCTCTGTCTCTCTCTCTCTCAGCCCCGGCGACTTGCAACAGAGAAGAGTACGTCACCACTGCCGCGCTGTGAACACTCATCAAGATGGCTGGCCTACACTGTGTGCCGTGTGACTTTTCTGCACTTTTGAACATTGCTGTGTGGAGTGATTGCAGTGCCGTTTTACTTGCCTAACCAGCCGCCCTGTAGTGTGCCAACAATCTGCCGGTAACCTCTCCTTCTCTCTGTCCACTCAGCCGCACCGGGAGATGCTGACCACACCCCCGCATGGACTCTGACGCGGGAATGACTTTCTCCATCTAACCCCTTCCCTTTTATTAATAAATGTCAATGTTTAAATCTCAATTCGTTGTCTTGGTGTGTTTTGGTGGTGCGCAGTCAACTCCTCAGGGTAATGGGTATTTAACGGGGGCGTCGCCAACCAACGGGCGCCCCCACCTGCGACATTTGGCGTAGTGCGGCAGGTTTACCCTGAGTTGAGTGGCTGCGCGCCCCAAACATGCCAAGCGGAGAGATGGTGACAGGTTAGGCCTGTAAGTGCATAGTTGTCGGTGGGCCTGTGTTGATCGCAGATGGCTAGATGGCACAGACATGCTATTGCTAGTCCGTAATGGCTCACTGGACATAGAAAATCAAAATGGGATGACTTTTCAAAAAAGGGGGGAGGGGGAAGATTTTTTTTCTTCCTTTTTGACAGTTCTGATTGAAGCAGCGAAGGAGTCCCAGAAAACTGCTTGTGCCAATGGAACGATCTGCCAGCCACCCACTGATGAAGGCCCCTGCGAAGGACGGTGACTTTCTTGCACCCTTGGTTCTAGGGACTAGAACCGATTGGTAAGGGAGGGTGTCACGGGGGTGACTTTTGGGGTTGGATTTTAAACATGTGTTTGGGGAAACTTAAGCATTGGCACCTGCGTAACCGGCGCCCTTAATTGACGCGCACTAATTTCATATTGGCTGCAGGTGGAAAGTGACAATGGGGACGGGTGATTGGTTGACATTGGGGTGGGTAAGTGTTTTTAAAGACTTTGTGCACAGACAAACGAGAGAAGACGCTGGGGAGAGAACACGCATCCCGGAGGGAGCGGACGAGGAGATGACCATCGTCGGGGGGAGGGCAGCACCCAGAGAAGATGCCCAACCGGTCACCGGCGAAGAACCAGGAGAGATGAGCTGTGATGTGCGGTCCTATGGACGCTGAATATGAAGTGCAGTCTTGAAGACGCCGAACGGTAACCTGACGACTCAAGGTGGGAGCGTGATGGCATATTGCCCGTTGAGGTCCGCGTCCCGAGCCGCAGGAGGTGTGCCGTGATGAAAGACAGAAGTTGAAGAGAAGAAGTTAAACGCCGCTCCTGGTTGACCTGGCCTTCGTTCTGCCCTCCCTCCCAAGAAGTTCCAAGCTGGTCTCTCTCTCCAAACCACCCTGGCTCTCTCTCTCTGTCTCTGTCTCTGTCTCTGTCTCTGTCTCTGTCTCTCTCTCTCTCGCTCTCTGTCTCTCTCTCTCTCAGCCCCGGCGACTTGCAACAGAGAAGAGTACGTCACCACTGCCGCGCTGTGAACACTCATCAAGATGGCTGGCCTACACTGTGTGCCGTGTGACTTTTCTGCACTTTTGAACATTGTTGTGTGGAGTGATTGCAGTGCCGTTTTACTTGCCTAACCAGCCGCCCTGTAGTGTGCCAACAATCTGCCGGTAACCTCTCCCTCTCTCTGTCCACTCAGCCGCACCGGGAGATGCTGACCACACCCCCGCATGGACTCTGACGCGGGAATGACTTTCTCCATCTAACCCCTTCCCTTTTATTAATAAATGTCAATGTTTAAATCTCAATTCGTTGTCTTGGTGTGTTTTGGTGGTGCGCAGTCAACTCCTCAGGGTAATTGGGTATTTAACGGGGGCGTCGCTATCCAACGTGCGCCCCCCACCTGCGACACAGATGCTGGAAAAAAATATGATTGTTACTATTATTCACATTTACTGCATCTCATTATTCTCATGATTTCTGGAAGGGGCTGGTGATGCACTGCCTCACCTGCCTCATTGGATTGCACGTCCCTGACTGTATGTAATGAGTTCCCATGAATAATCATTGTACGGCTGACCAGACACAGCACTTGAGCAGAGATTTCTGTGTTAAAGCAATGTAACAGCCTTATTTCTATACTGTAAATGAGCTCATTCTCCACCTGTGCTTGAGTTGAATGGGTTGGGTTTTACCTACTTACTGCTGGTAGTTTTACCTACTCAGGGGCGGTTATAGGAAATCTGAGGCCCTGGGCAAAGAACAATTTTGAGGCCCCCTTTAAATTATTAATTAATAATCGATGGTGTATAAATGCAGGCAGTGGCGTAACAACGGAAACATGGGCCCAAAAGCAAGATTATCTAGGTGGGCCCCATCGAGCTGCGTCCAAGGGCCCCGAAAGCTTAAATTGCCACCCCATGAAAAATCGATGCATAAATGTCGATTGACGACGGGGCCCCTGACTGGACGGGGCCCCGGGCAATTGCCCGACCTTGCCCAATGATAGAACCGCCCCTGTACCTACTTACTTCCAGCCGTCCTCTGAGTCTGACAATGCAAATTTTGCTTTCAAGCTAGCAATTGTAAGTGAATCTTGTGGGAAGGTTACAATCTAAGAGAACGGCTGGAAGAACAGGAGAAAGGTATTACTCCAGGGGAGATAACAAAATGAGCTTATGTCCAGACACGGTGCGGCATTGCTTTAAGTCCTGACACTCTTGTATCGTTTCTCAGAGACTCGCTCTGTGGCCGTAAAGCCCACCTGTCCTCCCCAAGTAGACCTGAAGCCTGACCCGACACACACCCTCTTCCTGGTGGCCCTCGGCCTGGTGGCCCTCTATGGACTACTCCTGACACCCGTCACACTCATACTCTGGGTGAGTAAAGTAGTACACACACACACACACACACACACACACACACACACACACACACACACACACACACACACACACACACACACACACACACACACACACACACACACACACACACATTAAATGCAGGTTAGCAAGAATAAAAAAAACGCCATTTAAGTAACATTACCACCTTTCAAGTGCACCATTTAAGTAATAATAGTAGCCTATAATTGCATGCACGAAGGAAAGAGGATCATCTTTCTCAGCCTTTAAGAAGCAAGTACTGAAAAGATCTCATCTTTCGTGACTATTTGCTGCACTGATGCCTGAACCAGACCTGGGATAGACTCTAAGGCACGTTGTGTATTGGGGTATGTGTGTGTGTACTCTACTTAACCCTGTGGTAATGTTTTTAGATGTCCTAACCCCCCCTTGGCATCTGCACCTATTGTGTATATTTCCTGTGCACTTTGTATCTGTAAGTCTTGTAGGCTATGATTATGTCCTCCATTGTAAGTCTCTTTGGATAAAAAACATTTGCTAAATGTATAGTGAAATGTAATGTAAAAGAGTCTAGTCAAGTAGGTTGAAATAACTGCTCTTCACCCAACTAACCCACTTCTTTCCTTCTCTCCTCCACACTCCTGAAACAGAAAAAATCAAAGTCCCAAACATACGATCACGACTACATCAACATGAGACAGTTTGGCCGCCGGAGATACAATGGAGTCCAGCATCCACCATACCCCCAGAAACATTAACTTGTCCCAGCCAGCTGCATGAAGAGAAGTGGATATGGGGAAGAGAGGAGAGGAGATGAGAGGAGGCTGAAAGGTCATTTAAGAAGAAGAACTGTGAATAATCAAAAAAATCATTGGTGTAGGTAATGACTGTATAGTAAATGTTAATACTGTACTACAGCTCAGATACATAGTGTAAAGAGTACTTCAAGATTACCAAAACTATGTGTGTTAAATTTGACTGAAGTATTGAATAAGCACAGCAAAATGTTCACCTGTTTATAAAAAGTTTGAAAAAAACACACACTGTAAAAATGGGGTGTCAATATTTCAGAGTAAACTCATATATGAATCCAGATAGTGTATTTCCAACACTGTATAAGTCAAATGACTAGCAGTCGAGTAAAAACCATGCAGGTGACCAGTGTGATTTCAACTCTACAGCTCTCAACCCTTTTGTGCAGATTGGATTGCCAGTGATCCTACCTGTATACACTGTTGGCTGAAAAGGCTGAAAAAGCTGTGACACAACAAGAGTGCTATGACATTACTGAGAGTCTTAATTTACAGATTTAAAGATACTGTACCACTTCTGGAAATTATATCATTTTACACCTCCTGAGTACAGTAATGCCTCTTTTCCACTGCTGTTTTTATGGTAGGCCTAGAGCTCGACACAGCACGCCTCGGCCGAAACGTTTTGCTTTACGATTGAGCTGTGTCATGCCTATTCGAAAGCAAAAAGTGGCGGCTGAGTTGCGTTATGTCGAGCTGTAGGCCTACCAGAAAACCGGCAGTGGAAAAGAGCCTTTGAGTTTTACTGGACCCGTAAGATTCAATTATATATGCTGGCTTGGAGGTAGAATTAGCATGGCTAGACTCAGAGAATGGCTGGAAGTGCGGGAGAAAAGTTAGGGGATGTGTAAAATGAGCTTATTTCCAGAAATGGTGCTGTATCGCTTTAAATGAAATCTGTGTCTGCCTGGCTGTGTCTCAGAGCCATTGGGGAAAGGACAAGCTGTCAAAGGAACATGCTGCGACTGTAGACAGTGGTAGGCCTTTTTGAACAGCACTCATCTTGACACCTCTGTCTCATTAGTGTCATTGGCAGTAATGGCATTAACACTTGTCACTGCTCTCCACCAGGGGCTGGCAAAATAAGAGTAATACAATAAACAAACAGTATATCGGCACATTATTCTTATTTAAAAATATATCCCAATGGCGGATACATCTAAATGCATGAAAGAGACTACACATCATTGTCGTTTTACATAGCCTAAATTAAATTAACAACCAGTAGGCTATATCTGCAAGTTTAAACGTCTCCATGGAAGGAAATCAAGGTGTGTCTTTTCGACGAGGTAGCGTAAATTGATAGACGCCACTGTTGAGTTAGTTTACTGGTAGCTCATCTCGACAGAACACAGGATTCATGAAGTTTGACAGTTCAGTCCCGTCGCCGACTCAATTTGTTTCAGCCATTTCATGAATGACAACAACCCTTAGTAAGACTGAGTATTAACTAATCTAAAATCTGTCAAGGTATAATAATTTAACTATTATACTAGATTAATCAAACCCACAATTATGTGGTTTGTGATTTAAAAAAATTGTAGGCCTACACATTCAGATTAGTAGGACCATCTGTCATAACCTTGTTTATCAAGCATACTATATTTAGGTTACTAATTATTGTGGAACATTGTTATACAGCTTTTCAGTTATTGTTGTTATTTCAGAAATTCTGTGTCTTCCCACCATGTCTGCTGGGGTACTGCTAAGCCATCTAGCCCTGTTCTACTGAATGAAAAGATGAATTCTTGATGATGATTCTGTATATATGGGAAGATTTGTGTTCTCAAAATGAGTTGTCATCTTCTGCTGCTGCCTTTCCTGTAAATCATGTGATCATTCTCATTTAACTCTATGTTAATGATTTTTCCTGAGACTGGAAGCTTGTGTGTGTGTGTGTGCGTGTGCGTGTGCGCGTGCGCGTGCGTGTGCGCGTGTGCATGTGCGTGTGCATGCATATGCAAACTTGCTGCTTAGAAAAGATGCACTGATCAGATATCTGTAGCGGTACATGGCTTTGACTTAAACTGTTTTTCTCTTGTGAACATACTTGTATTGTATGTTAGTCATAGAGGGACAGATAATGACCACTATATCGCTTTATTGCAACGCTTTACTATAGTTTTGCATTTTTGTATGATTTTAAAAAATAGTTCTAAAGCACCACTTATAATGTAGCCATGAGGAAGGATATGTCTTTCTATCTGTGTTTTCCACTGCAATTTTGTGAAATGATGTATACTGTAGACATGGTATTGCTAAATGTCATGTATTTTTTCCATGTACATTTTTTTTCCCTTTTGGGGTGCTTGTAAATGCAAATGTATGATGTTCTCACTAACGCTTGCCAATTGACTGACTCAACAATTTCTCACCGAGTGACTTGCCAGTCTAACAATGTGGTTAAAACTGAAAACACATGTGCAAAACTGAGCACTTGCACGTGCTACAATTGCAAACGACTCAGACAGGAAGTCTGTGGGGAGGGAGGGTGTTTCAATGCGAGACCCCCATTTCAATACAGTAGGTGTCAGTTTAGAAACCCCTAACCGCCACCCAACCTCATCGAATGACAACAGTGGAGACCACAGATTCACCACAGCGTGACAGGACAGACATGAAGGGGGAAATGAAATACAAGCTCATGCAACTCTGAGCTTTAAAGAAATGTTTTCGCCATATAACTAGGTAGACCCCTTTCTAAACTCGAAGAGACAATTTCACTTCTGGCCTGTAGGGCAATCAGAGACAAAAATGCTTTGTGTTGCTTTAAAATTGTCATGCCTGTCGTTCTTTGTTAATTTAGCTGATTTATTTGTATTCAAAATGTGTTTTGTATTAGTATGTTGACAACATTAAAAGCCAAATATGTTAACCAAAACATGTTATTGTGCTATATCAATGGAGAAAAATGAGGACTACGTTTACCATTTACGCCAAATGGTGCATGCATGTGTATGTAACTTTTCAGATGTTTGTGAAATGTAATCAAGATTCAGAACCAAAGAAAGGGGGGCGCACCTTGCATCAAATGTTTTCTTTATTTTTGGGGTACACTGAGGAAGGCACACGCCAAAACGCATCTGTGCACAAAAAATAAAGAAAACATTTGATGCAAGGTGCGCCCCCCTTTCTTTGATTTTTGATTTATTTGGGCCAGCACCCTTAAAAGTTATCAAGAAACCTGAGTGAAGCCTGCTACCTATCATACTTGATCAAGATTCAGAACAAAATGTGAATGGAAATGTGTCAAAAATGATCCTCAGTTCAACAGTATAATGCATCAACTTGATATCAAGACATAGAGAATTGAAATTCAGCTTCTCCCATTCACATTATTTCACTACAGCACGTTAAAAACAGTTCGACCAAAATCTGTGATTATTTTTAGACAAGCATTCCTCAATCCAAATCTTTGTCAGGAAAAAACAAAATCAATATTTTGCTGAAAGAATGACTACAGCAACCCCAAATTATCCACTGGGGGGCGCAGGAGCTTGCCGTGGAGCAGGAGCCGCAACATTGACAAGAACAGGAGAGTTTAAAAGCGCTGATCGTGGTCCTGAAAGTCAGACCACAGGCTTTGACCAGTGACTGTGGGAGCTCGCACACTTGTTCTGCACGCCTTCACTGCCTCGTGCACACGACAAACAAGTCGTCGCTCTCTGTGCACAAAATCTACTCCAAGTATTTTGACATGGGTAGCCTGCTACATATGTGTTTGTACTTTGAGTAAACAGTGTGCACTCGTGAACATTTCCATTCACACTTTCTGCTTCTCTGCGCTGCTCTTCAGTCTTCTTCAAAATGACCCCGTCGTGTTTTTGTTCACTCTGAAATATTTTGGACGTGCATTTGGGATGGATTTTCAGCAGCTAAACGGAACTTCGCTGACATTCGAGGACTTTTTAAAAATCCACATCAATGGCTCTGGAAACAGAATAAACGGATCTGTGGATGTTAACAGCGCCAATGCGACTGAAACCCGGCGGTCCAAAACAGGACAAAAGGGTAAGCAGTTTCATATCTTTAGCAAACTTCTTGGTGTGAATATGTAACGTTTCCTGATAACTTCTCGAAGTATTCAGGTTATTCAGAGTGGTGTATGGTTGAGTGCTCCGCGCATTCATGGAACTCAGCATCAGCGTGCCTTTTGAAGGACCACTGACCATTGGTGATGGAGCTTGGTATTGTGCTCTCACACATCTGAAACGCTGAACGACTGCGTCCACGTCCGCAGAGCCGTTCGAGGTGCAAAGAAATGATAGCTTACATATTTTCCCCGCATAGTTATTCGAATTTAATTTGTAAATGGCGAAGAGGTAGGGCCTAATCAGAAAAACCATTGCCCATTGAACAAGCGTATACCACACTGTTGCCAACAGACTGACAGCATTTGTAAACTGGTCAAGAATAAGTACCAAATATAATTCCCAAAGTTAATTTCATGCTTGAATCAATATGTAGCCTAATTGACATAAGCCTTTTGTTGTCATAGTGGTAGTGCTGTTGTTTTTAAATGGGCATTATTTAAACCCACATAGCGAAATGTCATTGTATTTTGGTAGGCCTACAACCATTACAACCAACCGAATCTGAAAAATAGCATGATGTGCCACTAAGTGCCACACTATACTGTAAACTAACATTTACGTAGAGTATGTTACGCATACATCATATTAATGAAAGACATGCGCCATGTGCTGTTTGAAGTGTCTACAGTGAAACTAGATCAGCCTATTTTAAATTCTCATAGCTATCTGTAAATGCCCCCCCCCCCACACACACACACACACACACAGAGAGAGAGAGAGAGAGAGAGAGAGAGAGAGAGAGAGAGAGAGAGAGAGAGAGAGAGAGAGAGAGAGAGAGAGAGAGAATTGTGATCATCACATAGTTCTTTAACGGACAGCCTACATCTTCGAAGTCAGGGTTACAGTGATAAAACTTGTGCCGTTTTTTTCCATTAAGCCTCTATAGCAATTCATCTGTGTCTTCTTGACCTTTGATCAACTTATAAGCTTGTTGAAGATATTCCATAGCGTGACTGAAATGTGTCACAGAGTTAAGCCATACAGCCCGCTTCAGACAGAGATAACTCTGGAGAGCTTTTCACCGCCAAGACGGAGAGGCAAGCCCCTTTCCCTGCTGCTTCGCTTCCCTGCCGCTCGTCGCGTTCCCGTGACCAGACTGTGAAATGGCACGCGCTATCTGTGCACGTGGAAAAGGCTTCTCAGTGGCAAACTCCCCATCCACCGGCGGCCCCGGGTCTGTTGCTGCGGCGCGCTCTGCATTCACTGATGCGCAAGAAAGTAGCTCTCCCTGGATCAGGGTTTAGCGGGTCGATTTTTTTTTTTATATCCAGTGTCTTCTCCCAGCTACGCGCCTGTTGCCGAACGAAGGTCCTCAGTTAACGGATGGAGAGATGAAGTAAACACTGCAAGATGTACTCACATGAGTAAAAAAAAGGCATGGATATAGGATAAGCTGCACTGTCAAGTCATGGATGTAGCAGGGTAATCTTTACCATGTTCAGGGACCTCCTTGTAGTGCGTGTGTGTGCGCGCGCGCGTGTGTGTGAGTGTGCACGCTTGTGCGTGTGCGTGTGCGTGCGTGTGTGTGTTAAGACGGGTCAGCAGCTAGGGCTCACAGTAGTATAAGGAAGGATCCACAAAAGATTTTTTTTAAATTAAAAATCAGGGGGCCCATTTGATCTACTTGCATATAGGATTGGGTGCAACCTCCTCATATATGCAGACTTCTAGTCTGATCTATTTACTGTAGGCTATTGATGTTATTTGCCATAGTGCTACAGGAACAAATTGAAAGCAGGACATTATTTTGCCATACATTTCAGCCATGGCCATTAGTAGGCTGTGGCTCGCCAGCTCGAGGGCCTTTTTTTACTCAAGTAGAAAAATGAGCTCTGGCCTCTATGGTGGGAGGGAGGCTCCCCAGCCGTCATGTTGAGTAATAGTGGACTGTGGGCCTCGCCTTCAGATAGAGCCAGCCAGCCAATCCCTGGATCTCTCACTGCTCTGTTTTGGTTTTCATTCCACATTTTACATGTGTGGCTGCCTCTATTCATGGCTATGGAGGACTAAGCACTAGGAGAAAAGGGACAATTGTGGTATACAGTATAGGCTATATGTAGATTATTAAGGCACAAATTCCCATAAATGCCATTTCAGAAATCTGTGGATTAAAGAAAAAAAATCAGCCATTTCAATTTCAACAATTCAAACCAATTCAATCTCTTCATGTACACCTTTCTGTGTACAACGCTGTCATTTCCAGACAGGAAGTCATCAGTATAGTCAGAGAGAATATAGGGAGAGGGAAAGGTGCCAATCGGTCATTATTTCCATGTTTTACATTCTTATGACAACATTACTTTCTCTGTTGGTAATTGTTGCATTATTACTTGTACTACATCAAACAAAACATCAAAATTTCTGCATTTATATGGAACGATATCACTATACAAATATACAAGTGCTTTCAAAGACACGTACACATTGCCACATTCACACACTGACTCTGGAGGTTGGCAAGAAGGCACCGATTTTCCAGGGTCCATGTGTGAATCTGCTCTCTCTCTCTCTCTCTCTCTCTCTCTCTCTCTCTCTCTCTCTCTCTCTCTCTCTCTCTCTCTCTCTCTCTCTCTCTCTCTCACACACACACACATATACACACACACACACACACACACACACACACACACACACACACACACACACACACACACACACACACACACACACACACACACACACACACACACACACACACACAGTAACAATAGTCCTACATTAGATGTAGACTTAGATGTAGGTCCCAGAATGTGTTGCGTTACAGCCCTGCCCACCATCCTCCAAACAGAATCATCTAATAAACCACATCCACCACTATGGGGCAACACTGTCAGCTACAAACAGCCATACAACGCATTAATAAGTCATCTATAAATAATTTACAACATACATTAATATTTAAAACATGTAAAATATAGCAGCACCTCAATATTGCGGTGTCGACTGTGTGAGGTGGAGCATATTTTAAATGAACTGTAAAAATGTGCTGCGGGAAGATGCATGGAGGCCATGCTACTCAAGTGGTGTAAGCCAGTGTTTCCTAACCAGGGGTACGTGGACCACTAGGGGTACGCGAGCACACTGCAGGGGGTACGTGGAAAAATGTAAAAATGTATGGAACATACTGTAGTCACATTGGGATATAGATCATGAGTGAGGTGGTACTCATGGTATGACAAAAAGGCTTAGGGGGTACACAAGACAAAAAAGGTTGGGAAACACTAGCAACCGGACGTTATTGAGCTCGAAAACATGTTGTGCGTTACTCAAAGAGCTTTCTCGGTTTTGGCATGATGTGAAGGAACCAGCACAGGACCAGTATCTTTGTATCATCAGAGATGTTGGAACAATGCTTTGTAAAAGTGTCCAAAGGGAGTCATATCGGCCAAACCCAAAAAGACAGAAAATGCACACACATACATCGCACGTGCAAGTGTTGATCCAAAAAGAAGCAATTAAATAGAGAAAAGAAAAGAAAAGAAGCAATTACGCTGAATTAATTAATTAATTAGCAATTAAACAGTTAAACCGAAAGGAAGCAATTAAGGCTTCTTTTCAACGTGGCTGCTCTGATCCTCTCATAAATCTTTAAAAAAGCAAACGACAGAGAAATGTATAATGTGAATAAAACTCTCTTAAATTAGCTCAGGGGTCTCGTTATTTTGGTCCAGATCCCCCTCACCTGTCACAGCAGACTAGACACTCTGTTGTGTAAACACTGCAGCAGGGCCAGATTAAGATGACCCGCAGCCCCAAGGCCACAGGTTACCGAAGGCCCCAGCAGAACGCATATTTTGCGACAATATTGCATTGCTAGGAATTAAGAAGATATATTTACAGACAAAAACATTCAATACTGCTTCTTGTCACAATTGTGCAATTATTGGCCCACCCCTTTGACCAACCGGGGGGCCCCTGGTAGTTGGGGGGGCCCTTGGCTGTAGCCATGTCTAGCCTGTTTGTTATTCCGGCCCTGGTAAACAGTAAACACCAGAGGAGATTAATGAGGCTCCCTGTTGATGTTCGCTGCCAGGCTAGTCGGACACGGCTTTCATTTGTTTCGGCAATCGCTAACGCATGAATCATTGAGTGAGTGAGCTGGTGTTGGGGATACACGCACGCAGACGCACATACGCACACACACAAACACACGCATACACACGCACACACACACACACACACACACACACACAAACACACGCATACACACGCACACACACACACACACTCACAGGCACACACTCACGCAGACACACACAAACCCATTGCTGATGGCTGTCAGGGCGCAGTGGCCTGAGTGACAGCTGTGGATGCAGCAGTGACACATCACTAAGATGAAACCACCAGCAGACACACGCACGCACGCACGCACACACGCACACACACAAGCACGCACGCAGCAGAGAACCAGATGCAACCACCAGGCAGACAGGCACGCACACGCACGCACACACGAGCGCACACAGCAGTCAGCCACTGAGATTTAACCACCAGCAGACACACACACACACACACACATACACACACATGCACATGCACACAAATACAAGTACGCATCAGCATGCAGACACACACAAGCACATACAGGTACACACAAAAATTCCTGTGGTCTGTAAGAAACTTCATGCATAAAATGGCTTGTTTGTTTGGTGTGCAGGGATATTTTTGCTGCGCATTAACAGTGTGTGTGTGTGTGTGTGTGTGTGTGTGTGTGTGTGTGTGTGTGTGTGTGTGTGTGTCTGTATGTCTCTCTCTCTCTCTCTCTCTCTCTCTCTCTCTCTCTCTCTCCCTCTCTCTTTCTCTTCCTCTCTCCTCTTTCCCTCCCTCTCTCTCTCTGTCTTCCTCCCTCTCTCTCCCTCCCTCCCTAGTAACTACATGTAGGCCTAAGTGAAAGTGTGAAAGAGAGAGGAAAAGTGTGAGTGATAGAATAAAAGAGCGCATTGATGCAGATGTGTTTTGTGCCATATCAAGACCTCATCTTCTATCCTCTTTGTAAAAGGGAGATTTTTCACTTTCACTGTGGAGAAAGGTAGAAAGGGAGACATTCTGACCATGACTGCACATACAGGACTATCGTATACCTCACCTTCCCCCCAGCACTGTGATGTTGCTCAAAGGTCTTTGGTCGTTGGCTCAGGGTTTGGGGTTGGACCTTCCAGGCACCCTGACCTGGATGGAGGAACTGGGGGAGAGCTTGCTCAACTAACCTGGGGTGCGTTTCTCAACAACATCGTTGCTAACTAAGTTAGCAACTAACGCAATTTTCCTTTGGAAAGCTGCTAGCGGGGTGTCTCTCGGGGGTTAAAGTTTGAGTCACCAGGGTCCCATGTATATAGGGGCACACACACAGTCCGATTCATAGATATACTGTATGGTTGGGTGGTCCATTGGAGCTGATTGTACGTAGGGCCCAAAATGTGCTGCTACGCTCCTGAGTTGCTAATTGGTTAGCAACTGCTTAGTTTATATCCAATAGCTGTGAGAGAGCTACTCTAATTGCCAATACATGCTGACTAGCAAAGAATATGCTTTGCTCGATAAGGCTTCTGGAGGTAGCTGTGTCTTTATTATAGATTAATGCAATGGTTCCCAAACTTTTTTTCTGCTGGGATCCACTTTTGGACCTAAGACCCCGCCCTCTCATCTTCCAAACAGCAAACATTATTTGTCAGTTATTGCTGCTAATGTGAAATTCACAGGGAAGTGGCCAAAATAAATGTATCAACCATACAAGTGAATACTGTTACTAACCAGTTCATGCAATCATGTTGACTGTTAACCTGTGGTTTTTCTGTTTTTATGCAACATCCCTTCTCTATCTACACTGTCCAGTACCTCTGCGACCCACCTGGGCTCTCGATCCCCCAGTTTGGAAGTGCCTGGGTTAACCTTTGCCATTTTAATGATTTTAACCCATTGATGCCTAAGGCACCTGCAAAAAAACGCAACATATACGAGTCATCAGGCATCAATGAGTTAATGATTTGTCTGAACTGCCCTGACACACAGACACACAAACTGCATCATTACAAACGGCAGTCCTTGTAAAATACTGAAGTAGAGAGAGACTCTTTTTGAAGTTATGTCATGTCTCTCGAATCACCACTTACCGCACAAATTACGGCCACACATTCCTACAAACAAGAGCCTTAATTTCATTGATTTTTTAAAATTAAGACGTGATGCTGCGGTTTTACGATCGATCGCTGCCGCGTCACCGGAGTCAATTACTCAGTGTGGATATGGTTGTCGGGCATTGGAATACAGACCACGTGGAGTGGAGATAAAAGTCCGGCACGTTCCTTCCTCTTCGTTTCTCCAATTGACAAGACGCATCAATCAAACAACGCTCGTTTTGTAAATACAAGTAGGAGGTGTTCGTCAATAGTTGTGATTGATTTTTGTTCTCTCGCCCTTTGGTCTGTCTGCATCACTCTCTTTCTTTATCTCTCTCTCTCTCTCTCTCTTTCTTTCTCTCTTCATTCTCCATGCTCTATGTGCGCTCTTAATCTCTTCTCTTCTGTTTGTGTGCTCAATCACTTCCTTCTTCACACTTTCCTTTCCACACCTCTCCATATCATCCCCTTTTCCCCTCTCACCCTGCTTTTCTCACTTTTTCATCACACCTTTATTCATTTATCTTCCCCAGTGTTCCTCCATCTTGACCTCTTGGTGTTTCTGTGCCTGCTCACTGCCTCAGTCAGTCCCCCTCCTCACTTCCTTCTTCAGTTTTCACATTACATGACATTATTCTTAGCAGACACTTCATGCACCTTTATGTTTCCTTCCTCCCTGTCTTCTACGTTCTTCTCGTTCATCTTCGTCTTCTTTTCCTTCTCTTTTTTGCATCACAATTAGCAGACACTTTAAGCAAAGCATATGCAAAGTTATTTAGGAACAGACGCATCAATTAAACGACGGTCATTTTGTAAATAGGTGTTTGTCAATAGCTGTGATTGATTTTTTTGTTGCCTCTTGACCCTTTTTCACCCCCCCTCTCTCTCCCTCTCTCTTAATTCTCCATGCTGCATGTGTACTTCTCATTTTTTTTCTTCTGGTTGTTTTGTTGTTGTTGTCGTTGTTGTTCCTCCCCCTTAGAGACCGCCCCACCAAAGATGGAGCAGTATTTTCGTCCAACTTTAATATAGACAGACAGGATCAATAATAATATCGTAGGAGAACAGGGGCGCTCTGGGAAGGGCTGGTCTACGCCAAAAATGCCCGAGCCGGGATATGGTCCCATTTATTTTTTTTAAGGTATTTTTGGAGGGGGCTTTTCAGCCTTTATTGGTTTTTGTGAGACAGGATAGTGGAGGCGAGACAGGAAGTGAGCTGGGAGAGAGAGATGGGGAAGGACTGGCAAAGGACCCGGACCGGGAATCGAACCCGGGTCGGCCGAGTGGTAAACGTGCGCCCCACAATATCAGCCACGGCAGGGCCTATGGTCCCATTTTAGTCCTGCCTACATTCCTTGTACGGGATTTGAACCAGCAACCTTCTGTTAGTGATCATTATTAGCCTTTTTTTCACACCTTTGTCACACTCCTTCGATTCAATGCATTTGAAGCAGGAAAAGTAGCATCTGGGGCCTAAACTACAAAGCTGGTTCAGGAGAAAATGTGTTAAGTAAAGAGGTAAATCACCTAATAGAAGAGCCTCTGATGACATAGACTCAAGGTATTTTCACACCTAGTCCCCTCCTCACACATATTCTCTAGTGTGCACTCTGTCACCTCAACTTCTCCCATTTTCCACTTCTGTTGTCTGTTTTTCTCTACCTCCTCATCCATCTCATACCCTCTCTCCTCTCCACCCCTCTCGATTACTCTTTCGTCTCACATTCGATCCACACTTCATTCCTCCATTGACACCATCTGTTCTTCTTTTTTCTCTACCCCTTCTTTTCTTGCCCTTTTTCACTCTGGGCACTCACTGTCCAGTTCACATCAATCTAGTTACAGTCTTTCACGACACATTTCTGTCTTTTTTTTGGTTTGTTTTCCCTCTCTATCTCCAATGCATCTCTGTGTCCCATATACACTTACATCCCTCGCTCTCCTCTTCTCTCTACTATTCTTTCATCCCACATTCAATCCACTACTTCAGAGGTGGGTCTGGGGGCCATAAGCGGCCCGCTGAGCAATTTGTATCTGGCCCACGGAAGGATTAAATCTGTCCATACAGTAGAGTACTGCATTCATCTAAATAAATTTCATTACAGTGTATAGGAAAGAAATAGTCAACAACAAACTGAATGTCAGTGAATATTATTACCTCCGCCAGGAGGTTATGTGATCGCCCGAATTTGTGTGTGTTCGTCACGCTGCTATTACATGGCCTGTGTGTTCGTCACGCTGCTATTACATGGCCTGTGTGTTCGTCACGCTGCTATTACATGGCCTGCCACAGGGCGCGCAGGGCGCGCAAGGACCACTGAGGACGGCTCTGTGAGGAGGAGCCCTGAGCTGGCGTACCTTCACGCAGCCACACCGGGGCAGAGCATTGAAGTGAAATTCTTACCGCAGTCAAAATCGCTATCAAAAAGCAGCCTTAGCTACAGTCTCGTAGATCGTTTAAGTTCACAATGCTGTCACAAAACATTCATATGAAATTAAGCTCACAGAAAGGCGCGCGCGAATTGCGTTAGTCCGCGGTGATTTGCTGCTTCCCCAATCCCCGCGCACTGAAGCCATCAGCACTACAAAACATTCCATAGACTAGTTCCTAGACTTCATAACGAATGAACGCTGGAGATGCGGCGAACAGTGATTTTCAATACGAAATAGCGAGCAGGCCCGGGTGCCGATCATCTGCCCGCAGCGCCAAGACCAACTCGCCCTCATGAACGGATTCCCAGGTAGGAGGAACTTCTCCAACAAGTGTAGTGTCGGGGTAGGCATGATTCCGCTAGCTGCGACCAGTCGAGTCGGCATGTCTCTCGCTAAGCAATTGCATTTGTAGCACAACGTTGGTGTCACGATATTGAAACAGCTAGAAATGATACAAGTGGATTTACCTCTCAAAAGTTTGTTTAGCCTTGCGAAATAGCCCAAAACAATAACTGACACTCCACAACCATCCATGCACTGCCACTGGATAAGGGGATTCTTGGACATTTCTGATTCAATAATTAAGTGAACGGCTCAGTAGCCCTACAGTGTGTTGTCTTGTTGGGTTGGGGACCGCTGCACTGCTGCCTACTATGGGTGTTGGCCAATGAAAATTGTGCTTTTAATTTTTTATTTTGTTTTAGATGGTAGCCTAATGAAAGGCATGCTGCCAATCATCAACAATGTGACTAATATGTAGCAATGAGCATTGGCAAATCACAGAAGGCATAGGCTATAGCATGAACAATCACTTTGCCAATATAAAATAATCAAAGGTGAACTAAACAGTCCACAGCTAGAGGACATGGAAATGATAAAAGAGACAGAGAGAACTGTAATTTGGTTACAACTTGACGGTTCAATTACCTGAACACAAATGCTATGTAGCCTATAGGCCTAAATACATGAAACCACATCATGACTCTATACCTATGTCCAAAACGAACTGAACTTCCTTGGCGGAGGTCTGCGTTCTCTGAATGCATTTCTAGTTTTTTATTAAAGCGACATCTGGCCCGCCAGTAAATATTGTAAATCCAATGTTGCCGAGCAATTGAAGTGACTAGAGTTTGTTGGTTGAAAGAAGAATGCAAGCATTCCAACATTCCCATTGGCTGTAGTTACTGACCTCTATACAGTCATTGGCTGTGGCGCCTTGTCGTCGAACCGCGTCATAGCTCATTAGCGTAACATAGTCAGGAGTTCAACTTCAAACTGTCGATCTCGGCGTGCGAATCGCCTCTAGTCTCCAGAATCGCTTTTGTCGCGCGAGTCAATACAAAGTCAATTACTTCCGTCGCTCGCCTCACTCTTGTTGCGGCTGGACTATTCGTGCAGTAAGTCATCTTTAAGTGGACCAAAAATTAACGTACACCACAGTCAATTGTGCATTGTGGGATGTGAATTCAACCCTTCTGTAAATCCTCATCTTCCTTCTATAATGTTGTGTTGTGTCTCTCCTTGTTTTCCTCATTATAGAGCTTGAATGGGTGTGTATCCTCCTCTAAGTCCTCATCTTCCCTATACAATGCTGTGGTGTGTATCTCGCCCTCCTTGTCTTTCTCCCTACAGAGCTGATCTCCCTTCTATAATGTTGTGGTAATCTTCTGTGGCATGTTCCAAACTCCTCACTATGCACTGTGCACTGAGAGTTGAGTGCACTTTCCTCCCCCAGAGAGTAGGCAACATTTGAGAGTGAAGTGTCGATCCAAATCATGTTCTGTCTATTTGATGGAAAAGGGGTGCGTATCCAGCTCTCCATCCTAATCTTTCCTGTATAATAATAATAGTATAGCATCTTTGTTTCTTGTTGACTGGAGTGTGTAGTGTAGGCCCTACGTCCTCATCTTCCTCCTCAGCATTCTGGGTAGCCTGCTGATGATCACGTATAACGACACTATACTATACTCAAGCCCGATTCGGACGGGACTTTTATTACCTATGGACCCCCGGTAATTCAGAATAATTACAGAGAATGTCTGAGTTCTTAGTCCTGTGCGAATGTGCCATGTCTGCGATTTGTGAGGTAATAATTCCGCCGCGAATTACCTACTGTAATTCGGCGAAACTCAGACGTCCTGGGGTAATTTTACATAGGCGCGCCGTCTGCACTCCCTTGTAATGTCTGTGAATTGAGTAAATAACAGACGTTTATTTATCCCGTCCGAATGCGCCCCGAAAAATCACGGAGGTCCAGGGGTAATTGCGAATTACCAAGGGTCCATAGGTAATATTTATCCCGTGCGATCTATTTATCGGGCTATATACGTACTAACATATAACTGCTTGTCTCCCTCCTTGTCTTCCTACAGAGTTGGACTGGGTTCGTATTCTCCTCTACGTCCTGATCTTCCTCCTGAGTGTTCTGGGGAACTTGCTGATCATCGCGGTACTGGCGCTCAACAAGCGCATGCGCACGGTCACCAACTCATTCCTGTTGTCGCTGGCGGTGAGCGACCTCATGATGGCGCTCTTCTGCATGCCCTTCAACCTCATCCCCAACCTGCTGCAGGACTTCATATTCGGGGCCGCCATGTGCAAGATTGTCACCTACTTCATGGGTAACACAACACAACACAACACAACACAGCACAACATAGCATGGCATGGCAATGCACAGCACAGCACAGCATAGCATAGAATACCATAACATGCTGCAGCCTAACTTAGCGTTACACAGCATAACTGCCGCCATGTGCAAGACTGTCACCTACTTCATGCGCAACACAACAGAACACAACACAACACAACACAACACAACATAGCATGTCATGGTACTGCACAGCACAGCGCAGCACAGCATAGTATAGCATGGCATGGCATGGCATAACATAGGATAGCATAGCAAAGCCATAGAAACGTAACCAGCAAACCAGAAGTGGGGATATGTTTCAGATTTCAAGCAATATCAATGGAGTTACGTACATTAAACTGTGATTAAAGTCATGTAGAAAAATTGGCGATATCAAAACCAGAAGAGGGGACAATCCCCCCATCCCCCCCTACAAATCGCACCCTGAACTTAAC
>NC_085868.1:8566534-8579034 GCF_034702125.1 Engraulis encrasicolus | reverse complement strand
GACAGCCGTGGAGACAGCCCCCAGATCTCACACACACACACACACACACACACACACACACACACACACACACACACACACACACACACACACACACACACACACACACACACACACACACACACAGTTATGTATGCAGTTTCATACAAGCACCCGCCCACACGCTATCTCTTTCGAATTCTCTCCTCTCAAGGCAATCTCCGTTGACTCAGGCCTGGCTCATTCATTTAGCCCTGCATAATGCAGAAGCAGTGGCAGCCGCAGTATGTCACCCTGTGCTGTGAGTGTGTGGGTTAATATTTGCCCTGTACTGTGCAGGGCTGCTGAGAGCTTTTGCTGGGTCTAGTACAAAGGGCCCACTATTTTTTCTTAAATTGTGGAATAAATGTACTTTTATTATAATGAATTACTATAATTAATGTATAATAGCATGAATGTGTTTGGTTGGGGGATGGGGTGATGATGGGGGTGGGGGGGTGTGCAATGGTGTGGGAAGGGATGAGGCAGGGTTAGTAGATAAGGACGCCCAATGTTTCTGAGACTTTTTCTTGTCTATCCTTGTATATTTTTTATTTCCCAGTGGTAATGCACTGAACGTTACTTTTATCTGCTTTGTTTTTGTTGGTGTTGTCCTATTATGTCTTTTTGTGGTGCTACAGCCTCCCTGTCTCTGAGACGAATTTCTCCCTGGTGGAGACTAATAAAGAAACCTAACGTTGTAAGGACCTTGCATGGTTCAGCCAAGGAAACATTGATACCAAATCAGTGGCTCTGACTTAAGGGGGATTCATAGAAAAAAAAGCCCTCGGTACACTTGCTGCGAGCAGCAAATTACGCGCGTCACTGCTAGCAACTGACTGCACATGCTTGCCTTAAAAGCAGTAGACCAACGTGCAAAATACTGGCGGTGTCATCCAGGGGGCAGAGAGAACAGCATTGCGATCCGGTAATTGGGAACACAGACTGTGAACAAAACAAAATAAGGACTCCCGGGCAAGGAGCCGATACTGCTACTACTACATTTGCACGCTCCTTTGTCAAAGTGCAACGGAGAGGTATGATCGCAAATCGAATGTTTGTAATTTTGGACAAGCTCGAGACGGTCTTGAAAAGTTTCCGCCATTGTCGTTTTCTCCAGAAGCACTTGTATGGAACTGTGCAGTCTTTCTCACGATCGCCCCCAGCAAGTTTGAAGACACCAAACTCACTTGTTTAGTTGCAGTATCTAACGCGCGTAAAATTGTCATGAACTGTGCAAGTTAACATGCTCATGCACGATTCGTGCCCGCGCACGCGTATCCTACTGCAAGCATACCGCGGGCCTAAAGCCTTCCACCTATCTCGCCTGTATCCCCACCCCACCCCTCTCTGTCTCTCTGTCTCTCTCTCTTCTCTCTCTCTTTGTCCATTCTTCTGCCACATTCTTTGTCTTTCATACGCACATCATATCACTTCTTTCCTGTACCTTACTGAGTTCTTCTACAGCAGTGATGGTCGAACTGTGGGCTGGGGCTCACTGGTGGGCCTTGAAAGTATTCAAAGTGGGCCTTGACATCACTTTCTAAACATTTAAATAATATTTGTCTGTGTGTTGACTATTTATTTCAGTTGTATTGTTTATTGGGTCAGAGGTGGCCCCGAACATTTGTGAACATTTCAAGTGGGCCCCAAGCTGGAATAGGAACCCTTGGTCTACTGCAAGTCGATTCTGTAGATTTTTTTCCACCTTTGGCAAAAAAAAGTCATTGGGGATTCACAGACTATGACACTCTCCGTTCTAACTTTTGCAGGCTTTATTTTACCGGCTTGTGTAGGCTTTATTTTGCCACAAGAAGCTTTGACCTGTTGACTGGTTGAGCACGGATTGACTCCTGAGAGGATAATAAGACAGTCGGGTCTATCAGGAGAAGAGAAGAGAAGAGGAGAAAAAAAGAAGAGAATAGAAGAGAAGAGAAGAGAAGAGAAGAGAAGAGAAGACAAGATGAGAGGAGAGGAGAGCAGATGAGAGAAGAGAAGAGAAGAGAAGAGAAGAGAAGAGAAGAGAAGAGAAGAGAAGAGAAGAGAGATTCTCTCTCTCTCTGTCTCTGTCTGTCTGTCTGTCTGTCTGTCTGTCTGTCTGTCTCTCTGTCTCTCTCTCTCTCTCTCTCTCTCTCTCTCTCTCTCTCTCTCTCTCTCTCTCTCTCTCTGTCTCTCTCTCTCTCTCTCTCTCCAATAGAGATGTAAGAGGGATCAAGGCATGGGGATTGGCAACTTGAAGTTAGAATAAGAAGTTGAAATCCAGGCTAGGGGCACAGTGTGCTAATATGTACATAGGTAACATTACCCATCAAATCTGCCCTGGGCCATTTCTTAAACCTTTTCTGTTTGTTTCTCCCATTGTTCTCCTGTCCTCACGAAGCTCAAACAGACCAAATCCCACCATTTTACAGCTACATTGGTTAGTGTATGAACCATATCGCTGTGCATTGATCTCAGCCGTTTGACTTTCGATAATACCTGATCAGGTTTCTGAATGGAATATAGGCCTGCAGTATGTATTTTTTTTCCTTTTGAGTGTAAGCTATGTCTCCTGATATTCTTCTATTTCTTCTGGTAGCCTCCTCTTTATCAGTATGTTAAAAGTGTTGCTTTGAACTGACATTTACAAAAAATGCATCTGCATTTTTAATTTCTTCTGTCAAACGACATCATGACGTTGCCATCCCACAGTCATCTTATCTTCACTTCAACTCTTTAAAGTCTTCATCTACATACAGTATCTATCTAACACTATGTTTTCATAAACTGATCTAAAGATTCTATAGGTAGTTCAAGGGAGTTAAAAGGGTTGATATGCCCTTTTTTGGCTTCAGAGGACCAGGGGATATGATTATTAATAGCCTGTTGATTATTAATAGCCTTTTTTCCATGTTGTTTCAATTTAACACCACGTGTGTAATTATAGCAGTCGTGGAATTGATAATGCAAACAACACAAAGAGACCCATTCAGCATGTTGACCTACACACAATATGATTTTCGCAAGTCGCCTGTTACCGTAGGCCTCTCCATTCCTTTTTTTTACACTCTGGACACCATGGCAACACCTTCCCACTCCCTTATGCGTCATCAATGTTCTCACAGCCATCACTTTACATGGCTCGAAGATTTAACCAAACTAAAGCAGTGGAGGGATTAACTTAGGAATAGCTCCTGAAAGGGCCGGAAGATGTAGATATAAAACCAGATCCAATAAAAACTCCGCCTCGCAGAAGGCCTGGCCCCAATTGTAAAGAGAAGAACATCATCCATCCATACACATAAAACCCCTGGAGGTCAGAAATAGAACCGGAAGCTGTACATGTAGAATGATTCTAAATCAGGTATATGGAACTCAATTAGAGCTGGCTGCAGACACGGAACTCTGGAACTCAAAAATAAAACACAAATGGCGGAAGCTGCACACATAGAATGTTTCTAACTCGGAACTTGATTAGAGAGGTTTGCAGACGCAGGACTCTGAAACTCAGAAATAGACCCCAAATGGCAGAGGCTGTAGATAGAAGCCTGCCGGGTCCTCTGCTGAGAGGATAAGAGGTTCTTCATGGGGGAGAGCGGGGGGAGGGGGGCGGAGTATCAAGGACTTCTTGGAAGGTGTGTGTGTGTGTGTGTGTGTGTGTGTGTGTGTGTGTGTGTGTGTGTGTGTGTGTGTGTGTGTGTGTGTGTGTGTGCGCTCCTCTGTCTTGCTCCAAACTCCTGCAGATCTGGCTCCAACAGGGCTTAGTCATCCAGACAATTTGGGACTTTGGTTCATTCCAGGCGGTTTTAATGCAAGGCCCTGGTGAGCATGATTGGGCTGCCTGCTGCTGTACTTGGCTGGATGGCCAAGCACTAGAGAGGTAATTGCGTATGATTACGCTCCCCCATGTTATTAGGTATGATGGGACGTTGCAGAGGTTGTGCAAGAGAATCCATTTCCGGCTTTTATTCGGCTGATTCACATCGTATGTCTGTCTGTCTACTTTTTGTGTGTACTCTCAGATTGTCCTTAAGACCATAACTCCTCAAAGAAACAATTAAAGTTGCAAAACAACCTGTGCTGGTAATTCACTTTTTTAATGGATTTTTTAAAACTTACTTCCATAACTTACATCCATAGCTGGATCTTAGAGTGAGTTTTATCTTTGCAGGTCGACCAGGGTTTTGTGTCTGTGACAGGGGTTTAATTGGATCTGATAATGCTCGATGTAAGCCGTGCAAATCTATGCTGGGTGTCCTGGTTCTGTGTAGATAATGGTCTTAGCCATCATCGCATTGATCATCAGACCATGGGTCTCAGCTTGAGGTGGGTGCTACTGCTACTGCCATGCCCATCGTTGCCTGTATTACGGCAGCCTCCTCCTGGCTTCTGCTCCCCTCCTTGCATGCTCCCATGGTTTCCAAGACCTGGCAAGAGCAAAGATACAGGCAAATGATTTATGTAAGTGAGGGCGGTCAGTCCAATTGGATCTGTGCAGGATGATAAGGTGGCTATTTGTCAGGTGGTGAGGTCAGTAATGCGTTATCTACAGGAAGACGGAGGCAGGGAAGACAGAGGAGAGCACCGATTTCAGATACTGTATGTCCCACAGGATTAAGCAAGCATTACATTTTCATAAGGAATTTCCACACACGCACGCACGCACACACACATACACACACGCACACACACATGCACACACGCACACACACACACCATATTATCTGATTGCACTTGATAAATCAATATGTTTCATTCTACTATGTCTTAATGGAGTTTACAGGAGAGCCCTAATTACGGATCAGACCCACAGGCTTAAGTGAGAATTAGATTTTCATAACCATCACATTTTATCTGATTACGCTTGACAAATCAATCTTTTTTATACATTACTGTTCACGTCATATCTGAATCTTTTGTTGCTTGTGCAGTTGCTTACAGACATACAGAGGCTATATCAGCAATGTAGCCTACAACTTTTTTGTCCTTTCAGTTTTAGTTTTTTTGATTGCCTTATCCATTTTGCATGTATTTTGTGTATACTTACCGTAGTCAATATGTTTATCCACAAGCAGAATATTAATTTTTAAAAACTGGATAATTTAAGGTCCCAGTATCGTTCAATTGGATCTGTGCAAGATAATGTTGAGGCTCAGGATCTGAGGTCTGCATTTTCTATTGAGGTGGCCAAAGTAAAAAGTAGAAGCTCTAGCACATATTACATAGTGGTTACACCAGTTACTGAGGTATCTAGACGTTGTTACTGAAAAAAAAAATCTAAAAACCTAAAAAGAACATCCCCAAATCAGGCTTGTACGAAATTCCTAATGGAAAGAATTTAAATTCAAAATAATGCCATAATATGAACACTAGGTGGTGCCATTACCTTGAATTTCTTTGAATTTAAGCTACACCACCCGTTGAAAGTACATGCAACACCACCACCTAGTGTTCGTATTATGGCATTACTTTGAATTGAAATTCTGTCCATTCGGAATTTCGTACAAGCCTGCCCCAAATGTGATCCAACCAGTGCCAAGTCAGATACATCGCTCCATAGTAACTGTAGACCAGTTACTCTATGAAGTTCCTTGTGTTGGAAGAAAACTATGGCAGGTTTTGTTTTTTCACTTCTACTTTTACTCTCTGGTTAACTACGAGGGCAATGGGAGGGATGGATAAGTAGAGCACTCATTTCAGATCTGATGGGAAGGCTTAGTTGCAAGCATTACTATTTGCAAAAGGCATTTCCTCACCACACATTGCCTGATTAAGCTTGTCCAATAAATCAGTAATATTTATTACAATGATTGTGTTGTTGTAATATCAAAATCAGGGGTTCCCAACCTTTTTCAGTTTGGGGACCACTTGAAATTTTCACAAATGTTCGGGGCCCTCTGACCCAATACACAATTAAATTCAAACAAATGGCCAACTGCAACACGCACAGAAATATAATTTTGATTTTTAGAAAATGATTTCAAGTCCCACTTATACCTTCCAGGCCCACTAGCCCACAGTTTGAGAATAACTCATCTAAATGGTTTGTTCCCTACAGTTGTGCAGACATACCATGATGAGCAATGCACAACTGTTTTATTCCTTTCACTGTTAAGTTAACTAATGTCTGTGCCTCATCCATTTTGCATGAGCTTTGTGTATACTTGGGGCATGTGTTTGTCCACAAGCAGAATATTAATGTTTTACTAAATCGGATATTGTGAATAATGAAAGTGAAAGCCCCTTGGGCTAATGCAATAACATTGAGCTGAAACAGCACATTAATGTCAGATACACTCAGCTGAGATTTATATTTGAGGTGAGGGGGGCTTCTATGGACCTAGTAGCCTATCTTCTACTGGCCTATCTAGAACTGCGCTCATCCAGCACAAGCCGTCTGACTCTGCCATCCAGTCGCTCTAGGTACTCCCAGTCAAGACTGTTCTCCGTTGTTGTGTACCCAAGTGGTGGAACGGTCTTCCAGAGGCAAGACTAAGCACATCTCTTGCAGCCTTCAAGAAACAAGTAAAGACCTTCCTCTTTCGAGAGGAGCTACTAAACTAATGCTTGATCTGGCCTAGCCCCAGGGCAGACTCTTGACATGATGTTTAGTTTAGTTTAGTCTAGTTTAATTTAGTTTAGTTTAGGAGTGTGTTTGTGCTGTGTGTGTACTCTTTATTAATTAAAAAAAAAACTAACCCCTCTTTGCAACTGCACTTGTTGCTCTGTATTTCCTGTGCACTTTATATTTGCATGTTGGCTTGATTATGTCCTCTTTTGAAAGTCGCTTTGGTTATAAAGCGTCTGCCAAATGCAATGTAATGTAATGTAATGTAATGTAATCTTCTAACCCATACAGACAAGAAAGTGAAAGTCATGCTGATAAAGACCTCTAAGCCATCTACCGGTACTTTACTCTTGTTGGGTGATTAGTGGATCCAGATCTGCTTCCTTATGCTTTGAGTATACTACTCTCTTAAAAGCTGTACAATAGGCCTACTAGACGAAAACAACATCATTCATAGTCTTTAGTAATACATTGCTATTAAAAGTTTAATGGCACGGCATTTCAGATGCTCAGTCTTTCATCAAAGTGCAACCACTGAGCGGACTGAACTTCTGAAACGTTCTGCCATTAAACCTTTTGGGACCATAGACCAGTATTGCAGACCTTTATCTTTTCCTTTCATTTGTCCTCTGTTTGGTCCAGCCCCTGTGTTAGGCCACTGATGTTTGCACGTTCTCTGCCTTTTTTGCTCTTCAGTGCGCCTCTGCGCTTCAGTTCGCTCTGAGTACCTGCTGTGGGGAAGCAGCCTGATGAGCAGGCCTTGAGACATTGAGAACTCATACCTGTTCAAACCCCCCCTCATCCCCTTCTGGACTCTAAATCGCCTGCCAGAGGGTAGCGGCGCATATTTTTCTGGCTTTGAGCTTCATAGTCCAGCGCTCCTCTGACCCAGAGGTGTCAATCAATAGATTGTTTTTTTCTCTCAGTTTGTTTTTGAGGGGGGGAAGTATATATATATATTTCTCAGTTTTACATCTGTTTTTTTCGGTGGTGCACAGGGAGTTAAGTCCAGATCCACCAACATTGACTGTTGGCATTTATTGACGTTCTGTATATAGTCCTGGCTACGCATGTCCAGACAGCAAGTTGCAGAGCAGAACGCAGAGACAACACAAGTGCTGGACTATAGAGTAATGATGCAAGCACAGTGGACTAGCATAGCAGCATATAAAGTGAGGTCATTCAAATGCATGCCATACAGGCAGGGCCGCTGACAGGTTTGGCTGGGCCCGGGACAAAAAAATATCAATGGGCCCCCCTTCCTCCCCCCCCCCCCACACAAAAAAAAAAAAAAAAACAACCACCGAACGCCCAAGAGAGACCAGGTAGCCAGACTACACTTTCAGCCTGAAGCACCACTCTCACGTGATATGCTATATATTATAAGGCCTACCCATTATAAAAGAAACGACATTATCAAAGTAGCCTCACAAATCAATGACGCATACAATAATTCCATAGTAAATGATCTATCCATCCAATTATCCATGCATTTTTGCCAACATTTATTTAGAAATGAAACAAAATAAATAGGATTCACATCATTAATAACACAAGTGTACGTGTAACTTACTTTAGCAATTTGAGGGCTTGCACATCAGAACGTGCCTGACTGAATCAGCTCTAGTTCACTGTCACCACCAGCACACCAAGACGTCAGCCTTCCCACACCAGGAATAGCCAAACACAGGAACAAGTCAAGTTGCAGAAATGTATATGCAAAACGGATGTACACTGTTTCTCCCCACAAAGTTAACAGGTTGATAAAGTGTTAGCATTTGCGCTAAGCGGGATTTATACGCGCTAAGCGAAATAGCGTTGCGTAATAGGGCAGTTTTAAAAGTTCTCCCTTGCCCTCTCCTTGCGCGCGACGCAACTTCTCATCATGTTACGATTGGGGCTAATGTGCCTATTCCTAGCTAAGGTCACAGATGGTCAGATTTGAAACATAATTTCACTAAGCTGTGGTTATAGAATGATGCGACTGTGTGACTGATCATGTTTTAAACATGAATGCTGCAGTGCAGGGCGTGTCTGTTTATGAAGGGAAACTTTTGCTCTGTTAGTGTTCTCTGCTATTGTTAGTACCTGCATCATCTTTTTACTGAAATCCTGGGGCTTCTGGTGTCTTCATCTATTTTTCTCCTATCCTTCATTTTCTGCCCTCCTGGTGAACGACTGCTTCTTCAGACACCTTGGCAAATTGGCAGTTTGGCACGAGCCGCGTTAAGTTGAAGCCGTTTTTTTCTTTCTCGTAATGACCGACCAAACCATTTGTGCACTGGGGGTGGGGGAGGTGGGGGTTCTTGATCCTTTTTAAGGGCAGGAAAGGCAAAATATCTGCATCATTTATTTAATGTAAATATAGCGCAATCTCCCTCTCTGAAAAACCATCTTATTTTGAAATTAATTAGAACCATTAATCACAAACTTAATGAGGGCCCAGTTCTGGGCCCCCCTATCCCAGGGCCCGGGACAAAAAGCCCTTTTGTCCCCCCCTGTCGGCGGGGCTGCATACAGGGAATGTTTTTCTTTTTTCCATTTCTTTTGCTTGTGTCAGTTCCCCTCTGGGCACTCTGGCATGGGCCGGTCTGACATGACTGAATCACACATTCTAGTCCTTACTGAACTCTGAGATGACTAAGTCACAGGTTCTATTTCACAAGAAAGGCTAAAGGTCCCCAAAGTCTGGCATTATTTTCCCATAACACTGAGCACATTTCCCCCTGAAATACTGCAGCCTTTATGGCCTCTGCTCAGCTCAGAAGAACAAATACAGTCTTAGGGTGTTTTCCCCATTGGTCCCTTTCAGCCATTTAAGTGAACCCAGACCTGTCACTTGGCATTTTATGTGCATATGTGAATGCTCCATAGTGAACCCAGACCCGTCGGACGTCTCAGTAAGGTTCACTTATGAGTCCTGACAAGTTACACTTGTGACTAAGTGTAATCACCTAAGGAGAGCTCTAGAGGACCAGGTGTGATCAAAAAGAGGATGAAAGGATAAAAGCTTAACGGGACCTGAATGAGCAGCCAGTTCTTTTTGTAATACACTGAACAAAATCATAACTGATCCTTTTGTTGTCGGTTCACATTTTTTGGTTCACACTTAAAGAGGACTGAGTTTGGCTCATTTAAAGGGGACTAGGTGTGAAAATACCTGTTGTTACCTTTGAAACACAGAGAGGAGAAAGAAATGTTACTAGACTGTCTGAGACAGCCACAACACTTGCCTTAGAATTAGACAAATTCAGGCATATAACACAGAACAATTTCATAGAGGAAGGAGAGTTCAACAGCGGAAAAGCATGTAGCCTACCAAAGCATGAGAGACAAGTTTCTAGACAGTGCAGTGCAGAGCTTTCTGGAATAACAGCATCTCTTGTAAATAATTCATCAGAGTAGATTGTTGATGTTTGGAGTAGTTTGTGTGCTCGACCAGAATACCATTACCAAATGGTTTTCTGAGCTAAAAAAAGGAGGGAAAAAATAACAAGGAGATTGTATGTTTTCCTGAATATTGTGTCGCAAATTGTTGGAGGTGAATATTGAATCTTTTTTTTCGCAATCAATTGTGTTTTTCATGCAAAGCAGGCCCCTGCATCAGATACAATATTCATCTATGCAAACAGCATCGCAACTGCTAGTAGGTTCATTAAATATTTTCTTCCCGTCACAATCCTAGCTGCCATTCTCTCCTCTCGAGTGTTTTCTTTTCCTTTCCTTTTGTCAAACTTGTCTTTGTAGCCCATTCATCACTGAACTGTTCAGTCCATAACAATAGATTTCACTTTTTCTTTGTCAGTCTCTCAATTATGTGTCATCACACTTATTAAACGGCAATTTCTCGAACAGTCGGATGTAGCCTTTTAGCTAGACCCTTTTCATTAGGCTGAAATCTTCAACAGCATTTTTAATTAAATATTTTCACCTCATTCATTTTCTCCAACTCTTGACAGAGTGGCAGACACAAAAGGCAAAGCGAGAGTAATTGATGTTTTTTTGGATTCTGCCAAGTCGAACTCAAGAACTAAAAAGTACCCCATGCCTAGTCCCCCATTCTCTCTCTCTCTCTCTCTCTCTCTCTCTCTCTCTCTCTCTCTTGATCTATTTATCTCTCTCACTCTCTCTGAAACCACTGTAGAACACTACATGCACTTTTACTGTCTCTGTCTCTGCCTCTGTCTCTCTGTGTCTCTCTGTCTCTGTCTCTCTCTCTGTCTCTGCCTCTGTCTCTCTCTGTCTCTGTCTCTCTCTCTCTCTCTCTCTCTCTCTCTCTCTCTCTCTCTCTCTCTCTCTCTCTCTCTCTCCAACACACTCTTTCACACTCCCTCTCATATCCCTCCTTCCTCTTCTTCTGCTCCGCAGGTATCTCGGTGAGCATCTCCACCTTCAGCCTGGTCGCCATAGCGATAGAGAGGTACAGTGCCATCTGCAACCCTCTGAAGTCGCGCTCGTGGCAGACGCGTTCCCACGCCTACAAGGTCATCGCGGCCACCTGGGTGATCGCCGGCATCATCATGGTGCCGTACCCCGTCTTCAGCCGCCTGAAGGCCTTCCCCAAGAAGGACAACAGCACGGGACACATGTGCCGCCTGGACTGGCCCAAGGGACATGTGGAACAGACATGGTGAGGAGCGTACTGCATGGCTTAATGGGGAACACATTTCACAGATGAGGAAGTGTTTGTATCAATGTTAGGTACTGTTTACACGTAGCGCAACTTGTGCATAAAAACAAAAAACTCCCTTGTAACAAGTGTGTTTTAGCCCCCTAAATGGGATATTTTCAAATCAGGATTTTTGATATGCGGATTTTAAAACTCTGTTTACGTGTAAACGGAAGGCAAAGACCAATGCGTTTTCAAAAAGATCCATATAGGTGTAAACAGCTTCTAAATCACATCACGCTTGAACTAGCAAAGGACACATAGAAAAGACATGGCAAGAAAAAAAGTATTGAATTTTAAAAAAATCAAACCAATACATTCTTCCCCAAAGGCCCCGTAGAGCAAGCATGGTATTATTTGTTTTATTTTCCATCCTAGTTCATGATGGAAATAGACTATACATTGGTCAGCAGGAAAAAATATTTTGCTACTGTGTCATTTGTCATATTGTTAAGCCCTAGTGATATGGATGTGTTTGCAAGGAAGTGTAACATTTCTCTTGTCTCCAGTTCTTGTCAAAAGTTTATGAAATGTACTTTTCACATTTCCGAAGTAATGAGTCAGAGCTAATGGTTTAGAGTGAGATCTTGAAATTATCTGACAGATTAGTCAGAAAGTTATGCATCTGTCCAGAATTAAACTCTTAGGCTCGTGGTGTGCTTGCTGTAGGGTACGTGTGCGCGCGCACGATTCGTGCATCAGCGCGTGAACTTGCGTAGTTCATGTCAATTTTACGAGTGTTAGATACTGCAACCAAACGTGTGCGTTAGGTGCGATATCTTCAAACTCGCTGGAGGCGATCGTAAGAAAGACTGCACAACTCCATGCGAGTGCTTCTGGAGGAAACGACAATGGCGGCAACTTTTCAACAGCGTGTCATTGAGCTTGTCCGAAATCACAAACATTTGATTTGCGATCATACATCCCCGTTGCACTTTGAAAAAGGAGCGTGCAAATATAAAAGTAGTAGCAGTATGCTCCTTGCCCGGGGAGTCCTTTTTTGTTTTGATTAGACTACAGTCAGTGCTCCCAATTTCTGGATCGCAATGATGTTCTCTCTGCCCCCTGAATGACACCGCCAGTATTCTGCGTGTTGGTCTACTGCTTTTAAAACAAGCATGTGCAGTCTGTTCCTCGCGGTGACGTGCGTAATTTGCGGCTCGCAGCAAGCGTCCCGCCGGCCTTAAATGCAAATTACTAATTTGAAACCACTGGTAATCGGACAGCACATTCCAGACAGTATCCACATATCTCTCTCTCTCTCTC
>NC_085868.1:8559034-8561534 GCF_034702125.1 Engraulis encrasicolus | reverse complement strand
ATATCATCATTCTCATCTGGGGCTGGTGAGGCCGTGCCTCCCCTGCCGTATTGGAGTGCACGTGCCTGACACACACACACACACACACACACACACACACACACACACACATAGGCGCTGAAACCGTGGGTGCTCCAGGGCCCGGGCACCCACGGGAATCTTTGGGCACCCATCGAGCACCCACGGACAAATCCGAGCACTAAAGCAGTATTATTCACGAGAGAAGTTTAAAGATGAAATGGCGTTTGCATTTTAACTGTCTTTTGTAACGTAAGGTAGCCTATTATAATTTCTCATCTTGTAACGTAACTTCACGAGCCGATCCTTCTTTTCCTCTGTGGTGCGTTGCGTTGCTCTTCTCTTTACTCTCAATGTCTTCTACACAATCAGACAGTAACCATAGAAACATGGTTGGATTGACCATATGGCATACAGGGATTTTGCCCAATGGACTGTTCTCCCCTCAATCAGTCCTTATGATGATAACAGACCTCTTCGAGATAGCAGATGTTGCTAAAACATGTTGGGTGTTAAATTCAGAAAAGTTCCATTAGTGAAATGCCGTTGAAGGCTTCATTGTCGCTCTAAATGCCTCGTGGACTAATCTAGACTGAAAATGCCCGACATGAAATTTCAGAACCGTGCAGCGTCTATGCAGACGGTTCAGAAGTAGAAGTAGCCTAGTTCACAGGCTGTGTTAAGCTGTTTATTATATTGCGCTATTTCACAAGTTATGGAAGCTATGGACGGATCTAAACCTTTCAGTACAAGCTAGGACTTCTTACAGACAAAGGTTTGCAGTCGGAAAGTTTAGCCTAGGCTACAAAATGGTAAGTCACTGACTGTCATATCATCCTGCGATATCCCATGTGTAGCACCGCCGTGTGCCTGCCGTTTTCTGTTATGGTCATTTTTGTCTACACTCTGGGTCTAAGTGCTGGGATGATCAAGTTGAGTCACTACATATCCATACTTTTGTTGTGCGCTGTTGGATGATTTTGCCATTTCATTTTGCTGTTCTGGCTGCACTGTTGGCTTATATAGTCATGACTGAGTAGCCTAGTTTGAACATAGCTAGCATGAAGTGCATGGCTATGCGCTGCGTCATGCATTGCTGGACTCAAACCTAATATTTCAACATGATATTTCTGTGACACGTGGGCTATGTGTGATATGAACGTTGCATTTATGTTCTAAATCTAAAGTGCGTGGCTGAACGCTTGTCTGAATCAGAGGCACTCCTTGTTAGACTACCTCTGTCTGAATTCACTGTGGGCGCACGCGTTGCTGTTGTTGTTTATTATTACCTATTATTGATATCCTGTTTGGACGCAGTCTGGCTACTGTACAAAAATGATGTGCGATCTTCTGGGTCCGTGTAGCTAGAGCTGGTCTTTATTCATGCCGACTAGGACAGAAAGAGGCACCAGCAAACGTGGCCTGGGCTTTGCGTGCGTTCAATGTACACCAATGAATGATGTAATGTAATTCAATTTTCAATTCAAATATAGGCGATTTTATTGTAAATTATTGATTTGACACCCACAAGGAAAGTAAATAGGATAACGTAGGCCTACAATTATTATTTAGCCCTACACATTTTTTTAAAATAAAAGTGACCAACTCATGATGAAACGATTAGCCTAGGCAATATTATTGAAAAGCAAGGTATGGCAAACAAACGGGACATTCGGTGGGTCGCGACCCCCGGTTGGGAACCCCGAGCACCCACGGGCATAAACAAAAGTCGGCGCCTATGCACACACACACACACACATCTCCCTCTATTTTAATGTTCTGTTAACACTGACTCATTGACAGTATTATGGGCTCCAGCCCCATAACAACGGTGTTTGGTGGCCTGAGAATGTGGTGACGATACCAGAGGCCAGTTAACAACCAACATCCCGCATTATTGCAGTGAGACAGGTGACGCTAATGTTGCCAGGCAGAACAAAACAAAATGCGATAATTTGACAGGTAGCGTGGAGGCTATGGTGCGATGTTAACATATTGTTTATCTTGAGCAGTCTGGGGCAAAACAACAAGCTGTATTCTTCTCTGTAATGTAGGCCTATATGATACAAAAGGTGCCTTGTAGCTAAATGAATACCAAAATGAGCTATTATCATATCACATAATGTCATTTTATCATATCATCATATCACATCATAATACCATACCATATCCTATTCCATCACGTATCACCTATCTATCATGTATTACATATCATGTCCTATCTTTATTTTCAGAGGGCTTTTTATACCTTCAATCAGGATAGGACAGTGCAAGAGTGTGATAGGAAATGAGTAGGAGAGAGGGGACTGATCGGTCGACAAAGTACTTCGGGCCAGAATCGAACCAGCACCGGCGTAATGGTACAGCGTCCTAGCTCATTGAGCCACCGTGCCCCCATTATATGTTTCTTTTACTGAAGAAAACCGTCTCATATCGTATCATCTGTGGACATCTTTGAATATTGTGATAAAAGACTCCAATT
>NC_085868.1:8516534-8551534 GCF_034702125.1 Engraulis encrasicolus | reverse complement strand
CCAAATAACAGAGACTGCAGCAATCATGAAATAAACGGTGAGGGGGACTCTAAAACATTGCAGACCACTCAGAAAATGGCCTTAATGTTCAAAAAACTGGACTTCTCCTTTAATATAATATAATATAATATAATATAATATAATATAATATAATATAATATAATATAATATAATATAATATAATATAATACATATAAATAGGCCTGTGAAAAGTGTAATTTTCACAGTAATAATGAATATTTAAAAATTGATTGTGGTAGTAAATATTCATGAACAAAAGTAACATTTCTGAATGGACAGCGTAAATTAAGTAACATACCATTTTACCGTATACATAACCCAGCAAATTAGCAAAATGTTAATATCTCCCTCCTCTCTCTCCCTCATCTCTCTCCCTTATTTCTCTCCCCCTCCTCTGTCCCTCTCTCCCTCCTCTCTCTTTCGCCATTCTCTCCCTCCTCTCTATTTCTTCTCTCCCCCTATCCCTTTCTCCCTCCTCTCTCTTTCGCCATTCTCTGCCTCTCTTCTCTCCCTCCTCTCTACTTCCTCTCTCCCCTATCCCTCTCTCCCTCCTCTCTCTTTCTCCATTCCCTCCCTTTCTCTCTCCCTTCATGCTCAGGTATATCCTCTTGCTGTGTTGTTCATGATCCGGGGTGTGGTTTAACCCTCTTCTCTCTCCTCCGGTCTCCCTCCTCTCCCCCTCTCTCCCCCTCCTCTGCCCCTCTCCCTCTGTCTCTCCCTCCTCTCTCAGATATATCCTCCTGCTGTTGGTGTTGTTCATTATTCGGGGTGTTGTCTAACCATCTTCTCTCTCCCCTTCTCTCCTCTTCTCTACTTCCCCTCTTCCCTCCTCCTCTCTCCCCCTCTTCCTCCTCTCTCCCCTATCTCTCTCTCCCTCCTCCCTCAGGTATATCCTGCTGCTGTTGGTGTTGTTCATAATCCCGGGTGTGGTGATGATCATCGCCTATGGTCTGATCTCCAGGGAGCTCTACCGCGGCATCCAGTTCGAGATGGACCAGAAGAAAGAAGCCACAGGTGATGCACACGCACGCACACACACACACACACACACACACACACACACACACACACACACACACACACACACACACACACACACACACACACACACACACACACACACATAGAAAATGGACCAGAAGAAAGAAAGCCACAGGTGACGCAGGCATACATGCGCACGCACGTGTGTGTGTGTGTGTGTGTGTGTGTGTGTGTGTGTGTGTGTGTGTGTGTGTGTGTGTGTGTGTGTGTGTGTGTGTGTGTGTGTGTGTGTGTGTGTGTGTGTGTGTGTGTGTGTGTGTGTGTGTGTGTGTGTGTGTGTGTGTGTGTTGCAACATGATCTCATGGAATTCTGTGGAACGGACACGGACCTTTGGGACACAAAATTGGTGTGGTGATGGACTCACGGAAGTGCTTTCTTTATATTCCTGTGTGTGTATGTGTGTTTGTGTGTGTGTGTGTGTGTGTGCGTGCGTGCATGTGTAAAGGGGCAATAGTGGGAGATGATGAAGATGCTCATTATTGCACCTGTTTGTTTGAACACACTCATTATTGTACCCGTTTATTGGAATGGAAGCCCGAGGCAGCTCAGAGGCAACATGAAACAGCCTGGAGCATTCAATAAATAAATATGTTTAAAATTGTTTGAAGAGAGTGTGTGTGTGTGTGTGTGTGTGTGTGTGTGTGTGTGTGTGTGTGTGTGTGTGTGTGTGTGTGTGTGTGTGTGTGTGTGTGTGTGTGTGTGTGTGTTTGAGTGTGTGTGTGTGTGTGTGTGTGTGTGTGTGTGTGTGGTGTGTGTGTGTGTGTGTGTGTGTGTGTGTGTGTGTGTGTGTGTGTGTGAGTGTGCGTGTGCGTGTGCGTGTGCGTGTGCGTGTGCGTGTATTGAGCAGAGGTATGGTTGTTTCCTTTTTTGTTTTCAAAATTTGTTTGCTCTCTGTCTGTGAATCTGCCTGCCTGCCTGCCTGCCTGTCTGTCTGTCTGTCTGTCTGTCTGTCTGTCTGTCTGTCTGTCTGTCTGTGTTACCTTATGAACTTAATACTGGATCTGTCTGTCTGTCTGTCTGTCTGTCTGTCTGTCTGTCTGTCTGTCTGTCTGTCTGTCTGAAATGTGGACAAATAGAGATCAAAACCACTATCTGTGCAAGCTTGATAAGCTCTTGGAAACTTGAGGTTAGATGGTGGCATTTCAGGGTGAGGATACAGGAGAGTGGATTGGATTATAGGAGATAGTGAATAGCACATCTCCTGACCCCTGCCTCAGTCTATCTTACCATCTGTTTGTAAGAGCTTTGCAACTTGTGGCTGGATGGTGGCAGTTTACGTAATATGTGGATAGAGGGTAGAGGAGAGTGGACAAGGAGATAGTAGTGTAGTGCATCTCCCTGTCTACTGGAGTTCATCTTACCATCTGTGTCTGAGATAGCTACCAGAGCTTCACAATTTGAGACTGGATGGTGGCATTTGATGCTTTGGAAGGAGGAGAACGGGTAAGGGATACATTATGTTACATTGCATTATATTTAATTTCATTACATGACAGTGAATAGTCTGGAGAGCCTTTTACTTCTGTTCGCCTGTCTGATACTGGAGATGCAGTAAGAGCTTTGCCACTCTGGCAGTAGCAGTAGAATGCAAGGAAGGAAGATGTGATAGCGAGATAGGATGCATTCCATTATTCTAACTCCAGTCCTTAAGCTGTGCTTGTGGCGTTGCGTTTCACTGAGAGCCTGTCTCCGTGGAGTAAACAATGAAGTTTTCCCGCTGCCTGGCCACAACAGCTTCTGAAGGAGTTAGGATAATGGAAGAATCCATAGTGTGAGAGGAAGAGTGATAGGGGGACCACCACCTCATCTCTGCCTCTCCTCACAGTCTATCTCCCCCTGTGTCTGTTTGAGATAGGTTAGGTAGGCATATTGCAGTGGTTCCCAACCTCTTTTGGCACAGGACCCCATTTTGACACCGCAATTTTCTAGGGACCTGTATAAACTTTTTTGGCAATCAAAAAAAGAGCTAACTCATATTCTATTAAACCTACAGTATAGATATTCGCTAAGATTGTATGTGGTGTTCCAGTTTCGGGTCAGGCGACCCAATTTTAATTCCAGGTGACCCCACGGGGGTCCCGACCCCAACGTTGAAAAACACTGGCCCAGTGTAAGAGCTTCAGAGCCTATAATGGAGAAAAGAGGAGAATGGAGAAGGAAATCCATCTGTCCGCCTGTCTGTCTGAGATAGGCCCACTTCACAACTTGAGGCTTGATGGAGGCATTCGGAAGTGAGAATGGCGAATAGAGGAGAATGGATAGTGAATAGCGTGCATCTGCCTGAGTTTCACAACTTCTGCAGCCAATTTTGCAGCCACATTTGTGGATGGAGGATCGGGGAGCGTTGGCAGTGAATAGGGAGACAAGCATCCTCCTCTCCCTTTCCCCTCCTGCACTCTGCCTCCCGTGAGTCCGTCTCAGTGTCTGGTTGTCTGGAGGTAGTTTATGTGGGGTTGGTGGTGGCAGGTTATTAGCCATTACTCCATAGAGCTCCATGGGCTCCCCCTAAGAGGGCAGACCCAGCCAGAACCCCCAGGAGCCCATCACTCTCCCTGTCTCTGGGTGGCACAGAGGTGGAGACGCACAACACTATCATAGCCGACCAGACCCTGGTTCTAGAATTTGTGTTGTTGTGTGACACTTTGTGTGTGCGTGTGTGCGTACATGTGTGCGTACCTGTGCGTGTGCATGTGTGTGTTTGTGTGTGTGTGTGTGTGTGTGTGTGTGTGTGTGTGTGTGTGTGTGTGTGTGTGTGTGTGTGTGTGTGTGTGTGTGTGTGTGTGCACGCGCACGCCTGCACGTGCGTGTGTGTGTGTGTTTCCATGGGTGTGTGTTTGGGAGTGAGAGAGAGAGAGCAAGAAAGAGAAAGAGAGAGATACTGTAGTGTGTGTGTGTGTGTGTGTGTGTGTGTGTGTGTGTGTGTGTGTGTGTGTGTGTGTGTGTGTGTGTGTGTGTGTGTGTGTGTGTGTGTGTGTGTGTGTGTGACAGAGAGTTGTGTGTCTCTGTATGCTTGTGGGTAAGTGTTTATTGCTGTGTGTGTCTGAGAGAGAGTGAAAGAGAGAGAGAGAGAGAGAGAGAGAGAGAGAGAGAGAGAGAGAGAGAGAGAGAGAGAGAGAGAGAGTGAGTGTCAGAAAGTGTATGAAAAGTGTGTAGGCAGTGTGGCGAGTGGTGAGTTTAAATTGCACGCGAAATGAGAGCCATTCGTCTCCGCTAGCAACAGGTTCTGCCAGGCTCGATTGCAGACTTCTCCTGGGATAAAAATGGGGCGGTTCATGACTTCTTAGTCCTCAGTGTGACTCTTCAGAGTCATTGTGGGCGACACCGCTGATACTCTAGGTCCTGCAAGGCTTGATTGTCGACTGCTGCGGTGATAAAAATCAGGGGGTTCATGGCTTAGACCAGTCATTGTGGGCGACACTGCGGATACCGCTGGCCTAACATTCTGTTGGAGGACATTCCATTTCCGATGGAGGACGTTTTATGTAGGTAGCTCTTGAGAGGGCATTTTGGTCAAGGGCGCCTGATTTCACAGGAAGAGAAGTGAAGCCTCAGTGGCCGGTTTTATCTGGCTTAGTGGCAATTTGATACAAAAGACGTTTTTCTGCGCTCACTGCTTGAGGTTTCTCATAGTGTTTTGCTGGGTTCACTTAAACTTTAAGTAATGGCTGTAAAGTCAAGCAGTCTTTTTCGAGGAGAAGGGTCGAGGAGAGCATCTGGAGCATCTGGACTGCAACTTTAAGCCACAACTTGTGATTACTCGTTTTTCCACATACAACCCAGCTGTGCCGTGCTGTGTCGTGTCGAGCTGAGTGATGCTGTTAAGCCAGACTTGTCTGTTTCCATTACAAACCGTGTTACCCGAAGTTTGGTTGGAGATTTTTGGTGTTCTCACGTAGCATTACTTTACGTAGGCTAGTTGACTTAACATAAGGCCGACAGATATCTGATCTATCGAAGTAGGCGACATCATATTTGGAGGCTACAATGTTGATTTCTGCCTTCGATTTTAATATGACAGTAAAACAGTGTTTAACTAAAGAGCATTTGAAGGGAGTTGATCTGGTGGCCGCGATGAGTGTTGTTTGATTCATCGGTGAGGGCGAGCTGACGCACTGCATTATGCGTAGTAGGCAACAACATACCCACTTAGCTCGGTTCAACCGACCGAAAAAATTAGGGCTGTTTTTTTAACTGTGTCATGCCGTACTTGACAAATTGAAACAAAATAAACGTGCCATGTCCAGCTGTACCGGGTAGAAAATGGGCAGTTGAAAAGGGCGTATAGTTTTTCTAGCATCAGTTTTGGTGTAAAGAGTGCAATGTATAAAGTGTTGCTTCAGATATATACAACACAAAAAGGAGCATCAGAATGAGGTGTTATCTAACTACATTTCAAGAAACGGATATTTGAACATAGGGGAAAGTAAGCATGCACATTTATTTGACATCATTTGGACTTGAATGAACTCTCTAAGTGTTGAATTAACACCACAACATTTAGCCTACTGTGTATGTCTACTTTTTAGTTACTCTTTTTAGTTACACAGCTAGTCAGTCCATTGGCCGGTCAGAAATGGGATTGGTTTTTAGAGGGTTTGCATATGACGGAGGTTTGTTTCATTTTAAACACACTTGTTTAATACGTAATATTTGCGTGATATCTATACGTGAGTGTTTTCATTACATAGAGGCTGCAAGCATTTGAAGTAATCAGCTCAACCTCCAAATTCTTGCACGCCTCCATTGGCCAGGTGCATAGGAGTGGAACCCCTTGGTCACCAACGTTAGAGACGAGAAAACTGTTCACTGTTGTGTTGCAAATGTTGAACAGTGTGCAGGAGTTTTCCTGTATCTCACTACGCCAGCAAAATGCAAACTAAAGAAAGGCAGTCAACCTTGAGTAGAATGATCATTTTCTTGTCATGCCTCCCCTCTCTTCTCAGGGTCAAATGAGGGCCTCGTTGTCTCAAGTGTAACTGTTCAGTTTTTGACATGAAAGACAAATTCATCAAAGCCCTGCTCCATCTCGACAATGCCGAAGTAATAACGCTCAATTTAGAGAAACAGTGCATCTTCATGTATTTTTAAATTGGACTCTGAGATTCATGGAGTTGTTTTGGGGGTATGGTGCGCACAACATTTGCTGAGGTTATGGCACTGCGGCACAGTACTTTGACATCCATTGAAATTGCTTTTGTGTTTTGCAAGATGAAACATCCATCACAGAATAAAATGGGAAAGGGGATGAATAAAACCCCTTGTCAAAGTTATAGAGGTTAAGTCAGTTCTGTTCCAAGGTGAATGGGGACTTTGAAACTCCTTTGTTATGTTTCTTCTCACACTCCTACTGGCTGATTGACACCTCTAAGGTACATGCTACGGTAAGTATCATCAGAACGCTTAGGACCTAGTGAGCCCCTTTGATTGGTTGGTTCAAATACAGCAGAGTTTTGTGTGTGTGTGTGTGTGTTTGTGTGTGTGTGTGTGTGTGTGTGTGTGTGTGTGTGTGTGTGTGTGTGTGTGTGTGTGTGTGTGTGTGCTAGAGAGAGAGTCAGAGAGAGAGAGAGAAAGAGAGAGAGAGAGAGATGATTCATGTCCATTATTGCGCGGTCACACCGTCGGCGTTTAATGCGTGGAAAGATGCGGAAGTAATTAACTTTGTATGGGAGAGCAGGTGGCAGAAGCGTTAAAAGCCACATAGTGTGTCTAGAGTCAAAAGCGTCAAAAGCCGAGGGCGTCAAAAGTTGAACTTCATCTAAAAATATGTAATGAGCTCGGCGGCGGCAGGCGGCAGCCAATGTAATGTTCACATTTTTCTAAACACGAGCTTCGGTTGGTCGAGATTCTTGGTGAAACACTTCAGGTTGAATCTTTTGCCACGTTCAACGCCCCTGACCTGTGCTTTCCAGGCAGGAGTCAGCAGCGTTTTAGCTCTTTCAACGCCAGCGGTGTGACCGCAGCATTATAATCGGTGCTTTGTCAATCCTTTTATCTCATTTACTGTGCCAATAGATCCCACATTGAATTCAATTGAATGGAACCAAGAGGCTCTAGGATTAGGAATGTGGAATGTGAGAAAGGAGGCAGTCTAAATGGAGTCATATCATCACTCCGGGCCCCTGAATTGCTATTCCGACCCGAGGTCATTTGCTGATCTTTCCCTGTCTCTCTCTCCCCCGACTCATTCTCTCTCTCTCTCTCTCTCTCTCTCTCTCTCTCTCTCTCTCTCTCTCTCTCTCTCTCTCTCTCGTCTCAAGTTAAAAGCCCATAAAGAAGCCCATAAAATACCTGATGGACGTGTGTCTGATTTGTACATAATACTCACTTACCCTCTCTGTCCAGTGGGCGGTGCCCGCTGGCCTCAGGTCATCCCCAGGGCAGGTGTGTGTACAGTACATCTGACTTGAGGGGCCATGCTGCGTGTGAGAGTAGTAGGGAATAGAGAATAAGGTAAGACAGACAGAGGGCAAGGCAGACAGAGAATAACAATTGCTGTTTGATGTATAGTTCTGACACCAAAGAATAGCCATTGGTCTCTGTGTGTCTGTACATATGTCTATCTTTTGGCTTCTTCCTTTGTCTCTACAAGCGGTGAAGTTACTGTACAAGCAACGGGACTGAGCTTGAATGAAAATGTCTCTCCAGTTCAGGTCAATGTAGATGGAATGCTAGTAGTCTCTGTGTCTCTAATCTCTCTTCCCCGATGGCAGTTCTGGTCAATGTATGGGAAGTTAGAATCTCTCTAGTATCTCTCTCTTCTCCTACAGACATGCACGTACTGTACAATAGATAGGTCATAGACAGGGTCTATAAATGTGTGCTGTGGGGCATGTGGACTGCTGCATCTTGGTGGGTAGGGGATAAAAGATCCATACAGTATGGGACAGAAATATATGTTTTCAATATATTACATGACAAGGTATTGTATGGATACTTATCGTGCGGATAGGGCAATTGTTGTAAATCACAATCCAAGACTGTATTTCTTTGAGGTCAGATTGGTTCCACATTAATGTAATGCCTATTCTTCTTCACAGACCCCCACTGACAGACCCACTGGCTCTATGTCCATGACCATGTATATTTAAAGGCTTCGCTCAGTGGTTGTCAGATATGAAAGAAAAATCCCCTCATTCTCTCCTTTGCCTTTCCTGCTTAGTGATGAACAGTCTGAATAAGTTATACTGTACCAGCTGTCATGGTACAGATGTCATCACACAAACGCACGCACGCCCGTACACCGACACTTATTTATCAAAATAAAGGACTTGTGAAATGTAACACATCTTTCCTCTTTCCTTTTTTCTCTCCCCTCCCCTCCCCTTCCCTCCTCTCCTCTCCTCTCCTCCTTCTCTCCCCCTGTCCCTTCCCTCCTCCTCATGTAGGCATGAAGACTGTTATAAACGGTGGCGTGTCCCCAAGTGGTGGTGGCACCAGTGGTGGTGGCAGCGGTGGCAGTGACGAGGGGGACGGCTGCTACATCCAGGTGAGGAGGCAAATTGATTAAGTAATATATAATTAATTATTGCTTTAATAAACAGAATTGATTGACACGCTGGAAGTACTACTCCATGGCTACTGTAAGCTTGCAGCACCGACAATACCTTTTGGCAAAACAATTATATACGGTACCCATAAAGAATCATAAAGGGTCCTTCTGGTACCCTTTCTGTTACAAATAATCTGTTTCATACGTGGTGGGGCGTATTCCAAGAACATGGTTCAGTACTAAGCCTGGTTAAGTTAAACTTCATGCTGTGGTAAATCATCTAACAGAAGAGCCTGGAGTCTTAACTCTCTCAACTAAATGGCACCTGTGGGCTGTGTATTGGCAGGTTTACCACTTACCTTGGCCAGGTTTATCACTTAACCATGTTCCTGGAATACTCCTTGGAGGTTTAATTTGGCATCCCATGCAGTAGATCACCCATTGCAATAAGCATCAGTAGTGCAGTAGTGCAAATACAGTAGTACAGTGCAGTAGTGCAAATACATTTCTCTGTGTGATATACAATAGTTTTGTGGTGGTGCTTGCTGTTACTGCTGTTATTAATAATACAACCCTTATCATTTTAGGTGCCCAAGAAGGGCCTGTTCTCCAGCGCGTCCGGCTCCTCCTCCATGAAGCTCTCTGCCATGACCACCTCCTCCTCCGCCGCGTCCGTCTCCGCTTCGGCGACCGCCTCCCGCGCCGAGCGTCCGCGCTCCAACACCTCGGAGGCCAAGCTGCTGGCCAAGAAGCGCGTGATCCGCATGCTGCTGGTGATCGTGGCCATGTTCTTCATCTGCTGGATGCCCCTCTACTCCGTCAACACCTGGAGGGCCTTCGACCTGCCCACGGCGACCCGCACCCTCTCCGGCGCGCCCATCTCCCTCATCCAGCTGCTCTCCTTCACCTCCGCCTGCGTCAACCCCGTCATCTACTGCTTCATGAACGTGCGCTTCCGCAAGGCACTGCTGAGCACCTGCGCCGCCTGCCTGAACCGGCAGGCACTGTTGCCGTGCCGATGCGTGGGCCACCGGAAGGGGAGGGGGGGCCGCGGAGGGGGGCGCGACGGAGGGGACGATGACGGCATGACGGGGTTGACCACGGGTACCATGTCTAAGATCAGCTACGTGTCCGTCAGCACAGTTGGCCCACCATGAGGCTGCTAGTGTTAGTCCACCCTGAGACTGATGGGAGGAGAGGGGGGGCAGTAATGCTGAGCACATTAATACAACACATTAATACAACACTTTAATACAACACTTACAGGCTAGGACCAAATACACTTAACATTTAACATTGTTAAATTTAATTCTCATTCAACTTATAGACAGTTGTATTTCACAGCCTTCATTAAAGTGTATTTGGTCCTAATGTAAATGTTGAGTTAGTATCTCGCTCATCCACCTGCTCTGCTTCATCTCGGACTGTGTCAACCCGGTTATCTATGGGCGGGGGGCGTGACGGAAGGGACGATGACGTCATGACAGGGGTGACCAAGGGGACTGTGTCCAAGATCAGCTGCCTGTCAGCATTGTTTCTTGAGGGAGATGATGTGAGGGAGTTGTAGGCCTACTGAGAAAATCTGGCAGTGTTACTTTAATTCAGCTCTTGCAGACTAGGACTAGCGGTAAAGACACTACACACTGTAAAAGGTCACAATATTTGACTCTCTTGGTGTTGAATTTACACTCATTCAACTAGTGGAGAGGCATACAGTATACTGTCTGTATCTGTACCGAGGCTGATTGGACAAGAGTGTGGTAGTGAGGGAGTTGTATATAGAACATTTAACAGTGCTAATTCAACACTTAGAGAGTAGAACCAAATGTTCCATACAGTATAGCATGTGCTAGGGAGCAATATTAGCTGAATCTGATGCTGGATGGAGAGGTGGTTGGTGGATGACAGATAGGACAAGAGTGAGGTAGTCAGGGAGAGATGTGCACAGTTAATTTAATGTTAACTCAACAGTTACAGTGAAGAGAATACACTGTAGAATGATGCGTTGTCAAATGTTCCTTGACTCTCACTCTCCGTTCTGTTGATGTTCAGGACCTTGTTTACACTCAAAGTTTACTGAGAGTGTAACTGATCCTATCTTAAGTGTTGAAGTAACACTGCCAAAATGTACTCTGTTGAGTGGAGGGGTAACCAAAGCTCCAAAGAAATCCAGCTGATTAACCCCCCACTGACAGTTTAAGTGTATGTTTGTTTCTTTGTTTGTTTGTTTAATTATGTGTTTACATGTTTTGCTGTCGCTACCAAATTGGCATCCTTGCTGTTATGCTGTTGATAAAAAATTGCCTGTATTCTTAACTGTTTTTTTTCATAAATGTATTTGTAAAAAATAATATGTAAAGTCTTTACGTAGATTATGTAGACGAGTTTGTTTTGTGTGCTGTATATTACCTCTCTGAGCAATTTCTAGTGTTTTGTTGTGATGAATCCAATCAGTGAGGCAGAGAGCTTCTGGACTCATCTTGTGTGTCTGGTGGACAGTGTATATCGTTCTAATGTGAACTGTTTTGCCAAAAGTGAACAGCCAGCACAAGAAAGACTATTATCAGCCTGTTGAGAGACATTCGATTCAAAATTAATTGCAAAGTAAACGATTTGAACTAACGGTTAACTGGCACTGAATACACGGAATACCATCTTTTCAAAACAGGATAAAGCCTCATTGTTCATGGGATAGTTCTCAGCTGGCCAATGATAACCGTATTGTATGCCTATCAATGCCTCATGACAAGCTTTGTTTTTTATGTTTTGAAGGCTGGAATGCTATCACGCATCAATCCACCATCAACAAGATTAAAAGCATCAAGGTCGCCACATTTCTTCAAAACTTCTTGAAAGAGAGTATTCAGAGTATTCAAGACTCATGATTGTCAGTAGTCAGAGAAGTACTTTATTACGAAGCATTGTGGGCAGCCTTCATAGAGTAGCACTCTCCCTCCATGCTGAACATATCCCCACAGATGGGGCCAGGGGTGGGTTATGAATCCATGAGCCCCTGGGCCAGAGAACAAGAAAGGTCCCCCTCCATGAAATGAGGAGATTCCCGAAAAAATGTGGGTGTTCAGCGGAGATGCCGTGTTTGTTGTTGTGGGGTCTGGGGGGTTCTCTCCCCCCCAAGAAATTTTGAAAAAATGGGTATTAAAAGTACAATGTTTACACAATATCAGAAAATAAGTATAGATAATAATGAAGTGTTTCAGGGCCCCCTTGGCTCTTGGGCCCCTGGGCCTGGGCCCTGTAGGCCCATACAGTAATCCATCTTCGGATGGGGCAGCTGGCAAGTGCAAGTGCTGTTGTTTATTGCGGTTTGATTTGATTGGTCTTGCCTCTGCTTTGGACTCACAAGGTTTTCCATGTACTGTATCTAATTTCATGCTTGGTGGTCCCCTTAAAAAAAAACACCCGGACTCACAGCAGGTGACTGAACTTTTGCTTTCAACACCGAACATAATGTGCATGAATTTTGTTTGTTTGCTTGTTTTCAGTTGTGTCTTTTTTTTTCCCCAAAACTCTGAGCCAACCAACACAGCAGGGTATCAGCTGTCTGCAAACTGTACTCTAAGGGATACGATTACTGACTTTTGTAGGCGTTTTGTGAAACCACATGATGACTGTCAAAAGACCACAGAAGAAGACTCTTAATCATCATTACAGCTTTGGCCTTTTTGCTTGTTATTTTTTGCTCGCTTTGAAAGCTCTGTTCTGTTGCCTACCTCTGCTATAGTCCTAAGTATCGCTGCTGTATCTGCTTGTATTGACCTGTGCATCAATATAGGCTTTGCGGTTCAATTTCATTTGCTAATTCAAAGTTTTGGGCATGAAAAAGAAAAAGATGTTTTTAATTAAGTGTCTCGTGCCAAGTTTATGAAGACCTATCATTTAAAATCAGACTGTGAGGGTCCTGACAAAGTCAAATAATTCTCTCATTTTCCCAAGGTGATAACACACCAACAAACTCAATAAGTCCTCTTCCAATCCACCTCCTCTTCACACAGTTTGGCGTTTGGTGCGCCTGGAAACAAAGTAATCTGCAAGGAACCCCCCCCCCCAATATACAGTACAATGTAATGAGGACCCAATTTCTGGGGCCTCCCCCATCTCCCTGGGCCAGGGACCACTAACCCCTTTGCTCCATTTGTCCCCAGCCCCGTCAGCTTCTCTGTTCACACATACACTACCGGGCATGTGTCCAACATTTCAGCTGCAGTAAATGAACATCTCTCCCCGCTCCTCAACTCACACCTCACAGGGTATTAATCAGCCAGCGTGCTGTTGCGTTAGTGCTACAGTGGAAAGAACAAGGGAGTGAGACATGGCGAGCGGGGCGAGCAGGCGTGAGACGGAGCAGGACAGATGTGATTTGATGATGTTTTTGTTTCTCTCGCGAGCTCCTGCTCGCTCGTGGCGATTGCAGGCAACGGCACAGCGGCGTATAAGAACAGCACTTCACACACGACAACACAACACGATCCGCCACATTAGAAGATGGATGGATATAATCTGTCTGAAAAAACAGTCATGCAGCATTAATGACACATGGCTGCAGGTCGTTCCTTGCTCCATACACATGTCATGCAGACTGCTGCTGCAGCTGTGTGTTATAGAGAGAAATGGCAGCCCCCGAAACATGCATCTGTCAAATTCGGCATTATACACACACACAAGCACGTGTACACACACACACACACACACACACACACACACACACACTATCAAACTCCCTGACAGAAAGTCAACATTGCCCTACAGCATCTAAAGTCCAAACGTGATATGCATGCATGCCGTGGAAGTGTGTGTGGGTGTGCGTGGGTAAATTGAGTTTGGTTCGGAGGTAAGCACTATATTTCACTATCCCATTCCTTTACACAATCACTTCCTTGCAAAAAGTCCAGGCTTGGGGGGGGCATAAATACAGAGAGAAAACATTCCTTGTGCACCTTATCTGCAGTAAAACTTTATTTTTGCACACATTAGCTTACAGGTGTATTGGAAATGAACCATAGGACACTAATCAGAAAAAAACCTTCCCCGCACTTACCATTTCACCTTCAATCATTCACAACACTCTGGTCTTAGATCTGAAGGACATTTTGAACACTGTGAATGACGTTAATACGAAAGGGTCAGTGTGAGGGAGTTTTACAGTAGTTTTTCACCTCATCTGTAGTAAAACCTGAACTGAACCCAAGTGTGCCAATATAACCCTCACATTAGTGTCCAGACAACCCCTTGAAAAACCCGACTTCAGCCCACAGAGAGAGAGAGAGAGAGAGAGAGAGAGAGAGAGAGAGAGAGAGAGAGAGAGAGAGAGAGAGCGAGAGCGTCAAGGCTGAAGAGAACACACAAGACACTCAAGTTTCACAGGGATACTTTTAACGAGGCGTTTGGCCCGTTCTTCCATCTCATCAGCCTCCGCTTTGATCCATGGCTCTCATATGAGCGTCTGGGTCGGCCATTAGGTCTAATTGAGGGCCTCTCATCAGAACCAGAGGCACACAGGAACCAACAGCAAGTGATTGCATCTCCCCAGGCCCGCTGACAGCTTTGGCTGGGTCCGGGGCAAAGTTATCTGAGAGGGCCCCCTCCCTAGTATAATGTGGGCCCAGTTGTGCCCCCAAAGCCCTGAGACAAGTGACCCTTTTGCCCTCCCCATGACAGCCTCCCTGCATATCCCCACGGTGCTGATATGCCAGCATCCACAACGCACAATCTAACAATACTTTTGTTTGTTTGTTTTAGCACCCCTATTATCTTCATGGCTTGGGTCCACACACAGAAGCCGTCTTTTGTCTTTTGGCTTCATTTCATTGTGTTTTGAGATATTTTTTTCAAAGCCTTCGTTATGGATTCTGGGACTAGAATGATGAGGCTCTGCTGTCCCGAGAGCACCATGCAACTCCAGACTCTAGTTATTAGACCGCGGAGCTGTAGTGTGATCCAGTAATGAACTCCTTAGAGTGAGCCAATAGACCAGCCAGTTTACTACCGATATGTGAGAGCGGGAAAGATGTTTCGGACACAAAAGAAAGGGATATGGTTTGTCTACTGTAATTACTTGTATGAAATGTACCACTTGTATTAAATTTACCATTGTATGAAATTATTTATTTACTTGTACAGTATTTCCTGTAATGTCATGATGAAAAGGTCTGTATCTGTTCTGCCAAATGCGTTTGTGTTTCTTGTGGTGTCTTAAGAATATTGCAGAAAGTTTTTTTGTGATAGAATCTGTAGCTATGCTAGGCTAGGGAAATACGTAGGCCTATACTGTGATGTGTGTTATTGACCATTGAAAAGTCTTGTCTCAGTGTGTATATTTTTTTATATAGCCTTTCTTTTTCATTATTTACTTTTGTTTGTCCAAAGATAAAATGTGCAGATTTGTACCGCTCCAAATATTTTTTTCTCTCTTTGTTCCCCTAATTTTGTTAAGTGCTGAGTCCTTCAAGATATCTTTTTTCTTTCTATGTTCCCCTAATTTTGCTAAGTGTTGAGTCCTTCAAGATATTACAGTAACTAGAGAATGTGAAACAAAATACCTTTTAAACATCACAGTCTCGAGGCCACCATAGCCTTAAAGGAGAGAGAGAGAGAGAGAGAGAGAGAGAGAGAGAGAGAGAGAGAGAGAGAGAGAGAGAGAGAGAGAGAGAGAGAGAGAGAGAGAGAGAGAGAGAGAGAGAGAGAGAGAGAGAGACGTGATTTTGTACATGGACATGGGTTTGTGGGTTTTTGCTTGCCTGTGCATCGAGTTTACAGTGTGTGTGTGTGTGCGTGCGTGTGTGTGCGTGTGTGCATGTGTGTGTGTGTGTGTATTCTTAATGTGTGTATACGTGTATTTATGTGCAAGTATTATTTTGGATTATAGCCACTTTGTCCTGGGGAAGCTGCGTGCATTTACGTTTATGTGTGTCATGTTATTTTGGGTATAATTTCTCCTGGGGAAGCAGTCTGGTATTGTATTGCTTGTGTGTATTCGGTGTCTCTGAAGAACTCTTGTTTAATCAGTGTACAATCATGGTTGATCACCAGATCACTTTGTCATTTTGTTTCCCTATTTGTTCTTCCTCCTACAGGATGTGATGATTTGGTCTGCAGTACCTCTTACTCACTGTGCCTCTTATTGTTACATAAAAAAACAACCAACCAAACTTCAACAGGCCCCACAGGTTTCTTATTTATGGTCCAATAACCGCATGTGAATGAGAGCTTTATGAAAGCCCATTATTTAGCGGAAGGGACATTAGCTCGTCAAATAAAACTTCTTTGTGCGGCTAATGGCTTGGCTGATTGTCTCGGTATTCTCCAAAGCTCTCCAGAAGTACTTATCCTCCCTCACACACACACACCTACACAAAGACACACACACAGATACACATACACATACACAGACACAGACATAGACACAGACACAGACACACACACACAGCCTCTCCACAAGTCCTTATCCTGCCTCACACACACACACATGCGCGCGCGCACGCACACACACACACACACACACACACACACACACACACACACACACACACACACACACACACACACACACGTAGGTGCACACGCGCGCACACACACACACACACACACACACACACACACACACACACACACACACACACACACACACACACACACACACACACACACAGCCTCTCCACAAGTCCTTATCCTCACTCACACACACACACACACACACACACACACACACACACACACACACACACACACACACACACACACACACACACACACACAAACCAGGGACCTCTTTAGCCATAGCTTTCTCTGATTATTGAGGTTTGTGTGCTTCACTGAGTTTGTGAAAGGTGTCGCCGTGCCTGTAATGGCAAGTGCTTGCTGCCTTATCAGGCCTGGAGACTCCCGGCCAGTATGGTACACTTTATTACGCACGCACGCACTCACACGCGCGCGCATGCACGCACGCACACGCACACGCACACGCACACGCACACGCACACGCACACACACACATACACACACACACACACACCCCAGGGCTTGACATTCACTTTTTTCTCACCAGCCGCAGTGGCTATTGATTTTCCAGAGTCACTAGCCATTCAGCCTTTCTACTAGCCACAGTTTTGTTGTCAGTATTTTCTTTACCATGGTACATACAGTAAGTTCAGAAATGGAAGTGATAAAACAAGACGGCCAGTGCTATGAACAGAGTGTGTTACTGTAAATGAAATACCTTTATCAGACAAATAGAATCTGAATGATCTTTCTTGAACTAAAATATAACACAACAAAAAATAGGATATGGGCTACTGAGATATGTCATATCCAAGAACACGTAGGTTACCTTCCAAAGTGGCTAGTGAGACTAAATTAATACTAGACAAGGCACAGTTTTAACCATTTTTGGTTGGTTGGCAGGTGCCAATGTCAAGCTCTCACAGACACATCACTGATTCTTGAGAAAGTGGCTAAAACAGGTTGTAATGTTGACAGAAAAAAACAAAATGAATTACAAAATTATATGGTATATCCTCGTAGACTAAGGTCTTGGCTTTTCAGAAATGCACAAGGCCAATCTCCCCATTATGTATTTTTTTCAAAAATCAGGCTTTTCTCCGATCATACCTTGTTTTTTGTCAACACCGTCAGACACAAATAAAAGTTATTAAAATTGTATTGATTTGGTTGCATATGTATCTGGAGTTTTTAAGTGATTATGTGTATTTTTTGGTTCACACATAAGCCTTTAAATGTTGAAAATTCACTTTTGTTCTATTTTAATACTGTTTCATGTGTTCTAATTTTAAAATATGTACCGTCATACGATGCTTACTTAACGCCTAAATAGAACAAACAATTTTTTGTAATTTCACAAATATTCGTGTAGGCTTAAATTGGCTATTACTTTGATAATTCAACAACTCCTAAGGAAAATGTTGTAAGCACATTCCTTTAAAATGTCCAAAACTCCTTCTTACGGTGGTGACTTAAAGCCATATTATGTAAAATATGAATCTAGCATATACTCCCATCTATCGGTGGGTTGGTGCACTGCCAGCAGTGAACGCCATCCTTTGGTGCGCCCCTACGGTAGCCCAGAGCGAACAAGCTACGTCGTAAGGACAGGTCCGAATCGAAAAGATGGCTTCAACAACAAACACCTCGAGCAGCGTTATCTCCGTTGACCAGGCAAGTGTGATTCAATTGCTGTAGACCTACTGTTATTTTGTATTTCAGTTCTAAGTATTACATATTGTAATAAATAATGTTACATTTTACTGTTTTGGTATTCTGGTTGCAATCCGGACATTAGTTAGCTGTAAGCTATGCCATATTGATATTTGCAGCATTGTAGCGTGCGGCTTGATTTAGTGTGCTATTACAAGCTAACCAAACGAAATATGCAAAAATATTTACAGCGCTGTTTGGCAGCCATTCATGGAACTTTCCCTTTGTGTTTAGAGCTTGTGAACACCGAATTCTGAGGACATCGGCAGAGGCAGGGGAAGAAGAAGGAGATGGAAGAGAGGGAGAGGGAGGGGGCGAGGGAGGCGACAGCCACCGCAAGGGGATGGTGGTCGGCCCGGGCCCGGTCGTGGACGTGGCCGCAGAGCTCCAGCAGAAGACGAGAGAGAGAAAGTGGAGGCATTGAAAAGACAACGTCTCCAAGACACGGAGGTTCGTATAGCACAGAATGATATCTGATCAATGTACTCCAGCATTATTAGTGACCGGTCAATCCCCTTCTTATTCTGTGAAAGCAGGCTAGTCTGACAATGTTCCGGCTGAGTTCTTGCTTTTGGCTCTCCCGATATCCGTTATGAAGATACAGATGGGAGTTTAGGGAAAGCGGAACAAATGACATTCAGAAGTACTTTGAAAGTACCGTTTTTGGATTTGCTTACGAAAATAAGTCGTATGAGAACTGTCGTCAATATGACAAGCGTCAGTGATGCTCAAGCTGTCTTGTTTCTCATAACAACACCTAGGCCTACGATTTGTTTTTCCGTCGATTTGTTCAAGGCTTTCAACATAACTGCATCAGTAGTGTAGTCTGAATGAAAATGACACTGAAGGTAACCCATTACCAGAGGTGTCAAAAGTACAAGTAAAAAAGGAAAGTTTCCCTCCCACCGAAGTAGCTTATCTGAGGAAACAACCTGTGTAGCCTACTCGTCTTACTAACTGTGCACTGGTTGGATCAAGTTTGTGGTGGGTCCTTAGGTTTCCAATGTTTTTCAGTCAAGTTATAACACAGTCTATCTATCCCATTAGTTACAGTGGAGTAAATGGTGTAACAGCTATGTAATGCCATGTGCTAGTGTTGTAAGTTAATTACACCACAAGTACTTTTACTTTTACTGTTGACACCTCCACCCATTACTAAATGCAGTTGCTTTAGAACTAACACAGGAGTGTAGGAAATCACAACTACCAACTGTCCTCCATGCTCACCTAGTCTTGATGATGGGGGATATGTATGAAAAATGTTGCTCATGTTTACCTATTATAGGCTAATAGGCCTGTGGGAAATTAACCTATTCCAAGTGTCAACGTTGACAGGAAAACATAGCATTACTAAGCAAGGTCCCAATAGGATCTATGCATCTATGACGCTACTAATATAGCCTATCCTACCTGTTGTTGCACTGCCACAAAGTGCATTTCCTTCCTTACCCCAAATAACCCATGTTTGTTTACGGACTCCATACAGTACATGTTCTACTTCACAATTTCATTTTTCAACACCAATGCTTAGGCTATGCATCAACATATAATTCTTGTAATTTCTGCAGGCAGAACTGCTGGAGATGCTGGAGGATTTCCGCTGTTTCACCTCTCGCCTCATCCAGCGTCAACCAGGCCTGTTGTTTGACGTCCTGCTGGAGTGGCGAAACAGGCATGGTGACCCACCTCCTGCCGGAACACCAGGGGTACCTTGGTGCAGCTGTGATAACTGTCGCGACATGCCCACTGACAGGGAGAAGGTGTGCTGTGGACATGACCATTGCTCAAGTGCACTTGGGCACTTTTTGCAGATTTGCCTGGATGAGGCCTACCTGAGGGTACACAGGCAGTACTGGGGTGATGTGACAGGGCTAGGCAATATAAGAGAGCCAGGGGATGATAACCGGGAATTCAGGTATGCTGCCTACCGGCATTACATTTTTTGGCAGTATGGTTCCTTGGGGCAGGGCAACAGGAGGGTTATTCCGAGTTGTTGCGTATGCAAAATCAGGGACAAGTTCCCTGATCCTCATGGGCAATATGCCGGATTTCAACCAACGTTTTAATTTATTTTGTATCATCATTTCTACTTGTACAGTAAATAGATAAGTAAGTTAAATTCTTGAAAGATTTTTTTCCTTGTAAGTTATTTTCATTTTTATTGTAAATAGTTGGATTTTTTTTTACTCATTTGAATATGTCTTCAGTGCAATATCTTCATTTGTTTTAGTAATTTAAATAATAATAATAAAAAATCAAAGATAACACTTTGTTAGTGCTGTGTTTATATACAAAAATATATACATACATAAACAAATATATACAAGAAAAATCCAAAAATGATCATGTTTGCTACTTGACATCAGGCTGGAGGTGGTCATGAGATCCATCATTGATCATCAGCAGCTGCTTGGAAAGCCTAACCTGTGGAAAGAAGGCACCATTATAGATATACAGTCCCAAGAATAAGTTTGTACACCCTTTGAAATTTCTGACCTTTCTGTCAAAATTGGTCATAAAACATGGTCCGATCTTCCCGGAAATCACAAGAAGGAACAACCAGAGTCTGCTTTAACGGATTCAACCCAAACATTTACAAGTTTTCATATTTTCATTGGCCATAAGATGTAAACATTCACAGGACAGCAAGGCATAAGTAAGTACACCCTTGCATTCAATAGGTTTTAACCCTAAGTTAGTCGCAATAACCTCAACCAGATGTTTCCTGTAGTTGCAGATCAGATTAACAAAACAATCTGGATGTATCTGGTCTCCCTCTTCTTTACAAAACTGCCTCTCGTCAGCAAGGTTTGTGGGATGTCTGGAGTGCATCGCTTTCTTGACTTCATGCCATATAATCTCAATTGTTTTTTGTCAGGGCTTTGACTGGGCTATTCCAGAATGTGTATTTCATTATTATGAAACCATTCTAAAGTCAATTTGCTTCAAAAGTATGGGTTGTTGTCACATTTTCAGCACCCATCCTCTTGTGTGCTTCAACTGTGTGACAGACTACCTCACTTTTTTCTGTAAAATATCTCGATAAACTTCTGAATTCATTGTTCCACTGAAAATAGCTAACTGAAAAGGGCCTGAGGCAGCAAAGTAGCCGCATATAATGATGTTCTCGCCACCATACTCAAAGGTGGAGATGATGTTTTGGTGAAGGTGCGGTTCTCCAGTTCTCCTCCAAACATGACATTGTGTGTTCCCTTGAACAATTCAACTTTGATTTCAACGTTGGTCTACAGAATATTTTGCAGTAATTCTATGAAGCATATACATGCTTTTTCGCAAACCTCAAAGGTGCAGCAATATTTTTTTGGACAGAAACCCCATTCATTTTAGATTGGCAGAATGAATCCCATTTTTAGCGATTCTGGGTTACATCTCCTCTTCTGAGTATGGTGGCGGGAGCATCATTATATGCGGCTACCTTGCTGCCTCAGGCCCTTGACAGTTTGCTATTATCAGTGGAACAATGAACTCAAGTTTATTGTGATATTTTACAGAAAAAACGTGAGGTAGTCTGTCACACAGTTGAAGCACACAAGAGTATGGGTCCTGAAATGTGACAACAACCCACTTTAGAAGCAAATCGACTTTAGAATGGCTTCATAATGATGAAATACACATTCTGGAATAGCCCAGTCAAAGCCCTGAAAAAAAAAAACAATTGAGATCATATGGCATGAAGTCAAGAAAGCTATGCACTCCAGACATCCCACAAACCTTGCTGACGAGAGGCAGTTCTCTAAAGAAGAGGGAGACAAGATACAAACAGATTGTTTTTTAAATCTGATCTGCAACTACTGGACAAGTCTGGTTGATGATATTGCCACTAACTGAGGGTTAAAACCTACTTAATGCAAGGGTGTACTTACTTATGCCCTGCTCTCCTGTGAATGTTATGGCCTTATGACCAATAAAAATATGATAACATGTAAATGTTTGGGTGGAATTAATTAAAGCAGACTCTGATTGTTCCTTCTTGAGATTTCCGGGAAGATCAGACCATGTTTTATGACCAATTTTGACAGAAATGTAAGAAATTTCAAAGGGTGTACAAACTTTTTCCTGGGACTGTATATATTATGTGTGCACATAGTGTTATGGTAGGTGACAAGAGTGCAAAACTGAGTGTCAATATAAGCAAAAGCCTCTCACATACTTAGACCTCGGCTTGCGTCCGCACGAGCTCCGACATTGTTGGTGGAGGGACTGGGGGCACAACGCCAAGTCTCCGGGGGTCGTCTGGCCGAAGTGTCCTGGTCCTTGGCATTCCCACTCCGCTGCAGAGTGTACGTTGCACACATGATGGGTTATGCCAATCCAAAGGTTCTGTGAAGAAACCCACAAAATACAGGAGATACAGTAGAACAATGTGTTAGACAAGTATATAATAGGCTATTTTCCACTGCCTGTTTTCTTGTAGGCCTAAAGCTCAAGACAGCATGACTTGGCCGCCACTTATTGTATTTTAATTGGGAATAACACAGCTTTATTGTAAAGCAGGAAGTGATGGCTGAGTTGTGCTGTGTCAAGCTGTAGAAAACTGGTCGTGGAAAACAGCCTAAAGTGGTATTGTAGCTGATCATTGTAATGGGTTTGTTTACATTTTTAAGAGTGCTCTGGGATCTCAGAAATAGCTACACAAAACTACATGTCATCAGGGACTTAAAAGTCGAAGACAGCATGAGGAATAAAAAGTGCATATTGAAATTGGCAGCAATTGTGCTTCAAGTAAGTATACTACTACTAATGAAACATTATAGCCTAGTTATAGCAAATGCGAACACACCGTAAAGCAATTGGAGGCCGATACTCATCATCCAAGCTCTCATCATCATGCTCCCCACCATGATGGGCAAGGCCTTCATCTGACCAGTCAATGCTGTGGTAAATACAGACAGAAAATTATAACTCGCACATCACTTGGAAATGCACAAGTAGTAACACATTCCGGAAGCCTGATTACGTACACACTGTTCATGGGGTCGTTGAAGACATTTTCATCCAGGTCCTCCATCTCAGTGCTTATGTCCTGCAAGCTTTTTTAAATAAGAGGAAGAAATTACACCAAACAACGGCAACCATCTACACAGATACTGTAATTGTTAATTAATTACCTCTGATGCAGTCCCTCTGGTTCCCGTCCTTGAAGGATGGTTTGTAGAGCTTCATCATCACTAAAAATAAACAAGAAGGAGAGAGGAAAAACACAGAGTGTGACAGACAGACAGACACACACACCCTGTGCCAGGTCAAACAGACCAAACTACTTATTTAACCATTACAAAAATAGACGGATGGGTAAAAGCATAAGGTCCATGACCTACCTGTCTGTTTCACCTATACTCGTCAATGGTGGGGCTGGCATCAATGTTAGTACCCTGGGTTTCTCCATCATGGGCCTCATGGGCGTGGAAGAAGGGTCAAGCCTGCTTTCATAACTAAGGCAATAGATGTACTTTGTTAGATAAAGCTACAAAATCAAGATTCCAGTACTCTAGCTATTGGAACTAAATCTGAAGTATTTAATCACTAATCAATATCAAAAGTAGTCACATGCTGCACATATCTGCAATACCGTTTAGAACAATCTGTATACTATTTCAGAAACAAGTAGGGCTACTTCAGAGGGGGTGAAAATTTGTGCAGGCTTCCCCTCCCCCATCAAACATGGCAACGTACAGTCCAAATGCAAGCTGTAACTGCTGTGCGTTTTTGAGCAAACTCGCCATTGTTTTCATCATGCATTTCATTAGCCCCTTTTCATTTGAGAGGGGCATTCAAAAAGCAACGATAAACAAAAGCCTTTCCATTTGCAGAACATTATTTCTGAATCAGACGGTGGTCTTGTAGGCTACCCTTCGAGCACTGCGTTTCAGTGGGTGAAACATGAACATTGAAGTGTAGAAATGCCCCGTTTGAGATTCAGAATATGTCTGATTTGAAACCTGCCCTAGCCACGTTATATCAGATCAACATTCAAATCAGTTTTATTGGCGTATTTTCCGGTTCCTAGTACAGGACAGGTAGTAAACAGCGGTGTAGGGACGGCTGCACCAGAGCCGTATGCCTGCATCTGTAGTCCATGGACAGTAAACAGGGAGCTATCAAACAGTCACCAATGTGAAATGCATGCTACTCTAGCTAAGATGCCCACTAAAATCAGCATCATAGTAACACACATAGGCCTACTAAATCCAACTTTCAGAACATAAAAACGTTCAACACAACTTTATGAATTACCTGTCGAGAAGAAAGCTGGCAACTTCAGCATCAAGTTGAAGCCTTTCTCGGCCATCAGCTCCCTCCACTTCGGAAAAGCAGCTCCTATATTCACCCTCGTCTTCGAGATTCGCCGACCTCTTCTCCTATCTTGCTCTCTTCTACGCTTCCGTGGTGATGGGCGAAGCTGCTCATCATATGGTCGACTATAAGTATGATCTTCCATCTCGATATTTTGGGAACTCGCTCTTTGCTCAGATGCTGCTGCTTATTATTATTCTTCTTCCTGTGGTCTAATGGCAACCAGCCTTGGCGCATTACCGCCACCTGCGGACTGGAGTGTGTGTGGACCTTGTGGCCTCCGACTTTCTCGTTGGATATGGAAACGAAAAAGGCGAAGTTGACGATATGTCCTTCGACAGTCCTGTAGTTTAAAGATGGCGGAGCGACATGGAAACTTGCATTGGGGTTAGGAACTGCAATGTACATTCGCATGCTGAATATAAAGACTGTAGGAACACTTCACTTTTGGGATGAAGGTAATTAATAAGTAATGATGTGATACTTGTAAATGATAAGACTCACATTTGTTTATGGACAATGAAAAATTTTACATAATATGGCTTTAAGAACTGACGGTGGTGACAGTAATCTGAGAGTGAAAGTGGCCTAATTAGTACCTGCATTTAGCAAAATAAATAGCCCTCTCAAGTCAATGGCATCTTGCATAAACACTTTATTTTTGTGTGTGCACAGTATGAGCATGTGTTTTTTCTTCATTAGTTACATTATCTAGGAAGTAAGCCACTGGTTGTTGAAAATGTGGTAAAAACAGCTTTTAAGTTGTTCAAATCCAAAATATAGAGGTGTATTATCATAGATGTAGGTCTTGGCTGTGCAGTGAATGCATTGGCCAAGCTCCCCATGTTTAACATTTTTCATAAAATGGGCTCTTTCTTGTTTTGTCAACAGCGGCAGACAGAATTAGAAGTAAAAACACAGGTTTACTGTATTAAAGTGAATTACTTTAACAATTCAACATAACTGTAGATACTTATTGTATGCATATTCTTAAAACATGTCAAAAACACGTTAAACATGTGTTTTTTGGTGAACTCCATCAGATGTCACCACCGTCAGGTTTTCTGACAAAAAAACCTCCAAATGCACCTCAGTGGTGGCTAGAGTATCATTTTGGATCACAATTATTACTAACATGCCTAGTAATGTTTCATTAACCAGCACAATTTAGTAAAATATGGAACAACATGATGAGCAGAACAAAATCTGACGGTGGTGACATCTGACATCTTAGCCATTTCATTTTCGCGCTGTTTCTTGGGTGCTCCATACCTTTTCTGAAAAAATATATATTTATTAACATTAATGTAATACAATACTATTAAAACCCCCGACGGTGTTGACAGTTTATGGTTGGGACAGTACCAGTGTCCAAACAAATTAACAAATTGAGGACAAAATAATAAACTTACAGGAGCTTCAGTGATGGTGAAGTAGGCAGTAGAGCTAAAGGTTTGAAAAGGGGTCCTCAGTAATGAAAATTACCTTGTGCATACCTGATTTTATTGTCTTTTAGAAAAAATCTGACGGTGGTGACCAATATGCTGGACACATTTTGAGCAATCAGTAAATAATAGTAAATATTGTTTTACATCCACTATGTGCACATCTGTAGAACCACTTTAATATGGTCTTCCACATCATGGTGATATTGTTCAATTCTGTTAGTGATTTTTGTATTTTAAGTCAATTGAAATGATGATGCCAGTCCTTGGGACAGGCGTTTTTACAGGGTGTGGACAGGTTTATAGCCATGAAAAGTAATAAAATTACACTTACATATTTCAAACAACTGTGTATTCGTGTAACAGACCCCTTGGCCATTACCTGGGTTCATTTTGTTTGTGAAAATGTAGTTGATTTTCAACAGAATTAATATTTTACTGCTGGGACATGTTTTTGCCAAACTTTCACACACACGCACACGCACACGCACACGCACACGCACGCATACGCATGCACGCACTTACACACACACAAACGCACACACACACGCACGCACACGCACACGCACGCACACACTTACACACACACACGCACACGCACACGCACACGCACATGCACGCACTTACACACACACACACACATGCACGCACTTACACACACACACAGGCACACACACACATACACACACACACACACACACACACACACACACCTGTTCTATCCTGCATTATGTAAAGAGACGTGTGTGCCTTTTACGAAGACCTTAGCGTCCTCCTAAAGCCTGGTGACAGATTTATAGCCAAGCATTAAAAGCATTAAAAGCAATGGCACAGACAAACATTTACCTTTGGCTTTTGTAACAAAGTGAGTGCTTATAGAATGTGTCTGGCCAACAGGCCTGTCACAACAACACAAACTAGACAGGCAAACCAGGCAGTTGCCAAGGGCTCCCAGATGAAGGCAGGGTGTTTCTGTACTTGACAGAAATCAGAACGTTTTGAGAGTGGAAGCACCTCCCGAATTTCAGTGACAGTAAAAAATGCAATGACACTGCTATTGAAATCTCTCCTGAGCAGGTCCCTCCCCGATAGTTTGGGTGGGGGGCGAGGGTGTAAGGGATAAGGGCCCCAAGTCCATCTTTGCCTACTTTGCCTAGGGCCCCTAAATACCTTGAAATGGCCCTGCCGACCAGTGGTTTATCTCAATGTCACTCTGGAGCCGTGGCAGAGACTTTAACAAGACAGACTGTGTGGGCTGCCACGGAGAGTACAGTACAGTACAGTGTGTACATAGTCAAGGGCAGAGGCATGGGGGTAAGAGTTAGGCTAATCCCATTGACCTCAGTGTTCCATTTTTTACACAACAATGGCGGCTCATGGAGCCTTCGACACATCTAGATCATCATTGACATAGTTCCACTATAGTTCCAGGAAGACGTGACTTGAATGTGTGCTGCATAGCATTTCCTTAAACGGCAAGAACACTGCCTGGTAAGATAACAATGTGCAGTGTAATGCAGTGTGTGTAGGCACTGGGCAGTAAGGAACATCTGTTAAGGTTATTTAACACACACACTGAAACCTAACTGTAACATGGAAAAATACTTAACACAATTCCCACAATTCGCGTTGTGTTCATTAAGTGGTGGCGTGAGAACAGAATAATCATTAAAGCTGTCTAACAGAGAGAGAGAGAGAGAGAGAGTGAGAGAGAGAGAGAGAGAGAAAGAGAGAGAGAGAGAGAGAGAGAGAGAGAGAGAGAGAGAGAGAGAGAGAGAGAGAGAGAGAGGGAGAGAGAATCTACAACAGGGGTGGGCAAACTTATGTTTGCAGGCCGCATACTAAAAAACTAAGCTTCCAGGGGCCAATGAAGACCACCCGTTGCTTACAGTAACTTTTTCTGTTAAAATCTGAACATTTGATCCGGGGCTGGACAGGGAGAAGACATTAGGCCGGGCATTTTCAGTCAACACCGGTCCAGCAGGCATTGAGAGAGACGATGAAGCCTGTGACAAAACTAATAACTATTTTGACCACAAAAGACAAAAGGCTTAATTTATATCTATCTCAGAGAGGCCTGATGTAACGGCTTGAAGGGGAGGGGACGTCCAGACCGAAATCATCAGTCAACAGTCCACCGGGCAAATGCCCTGAATGCAGTATGACCAATCGAACCATGTCTGGTGGACAGCACAATTTGGGGGAATTGGTTCACTGTGGATGTCCATGCGGTCCTTCAGATAGGAACAAGTACAGAAGGCAACATGGATTTCCCCACCATTCCAAGAGTGTCCAAATGAAGCTCAAAGCAGGGAGAGCTGTCAAGAACACAACCCAGACACCCCTCCGGTCACAGAGGAGATCGAAAGTGTCAGAACAAAGAAGCATGCCTGTAGCCAACTGTGCGATCTAGTGAACAAAGAACCATGCCAGTAGTCTACTGTGAAATCTAGTGAACAGCTGGAATGACAACCATGTGTCAGAGCGATTTAAATATGGCGTCTCGTCAAGACTTTACAGATGTGATCACAGTAGACAGTTAGCTGAGCAGACAGCTATAATGTGTGTGTCATCCAAATGACTGCATACAGTAGCTCCATCTGACTGTCTGAACTTCAGCTTCGCTCAATACTGTATTAGATGAAGAAAGACAGAAAAAAAATCCCAGTGCATTCCCAGGGCACTGGTAGGGCATTCCTTAAATCTAATGTGCTTCAGTGCATCTTTTGCCTTGTCCATAGATATGGCCAGGCCCAGGACAAAGCCATCCAAAAGACCCCCCACTCAATACATTCAATGTAAAGGGGACCTGATTCAGGGCCCTCCTTCTCCCTGGGCTCGGGAAAGCTGACCCCTTTGTCAACAGTGGCTGGAGTCTGATGAGTAATTCATTACACTATGTGCACAAAGTTGGGAAGATTCTAGGTACTGTTGGCATTCAATTGATGTCTTCCAGGTTCACAAGCTTCCAGCAACCTAAATATATTCCACCCCTCACTTCAACCCATCCATATCCCACAGAGACAATTATTAAATAGACTAGCTCTTTTCTATTTCATACATACCCAATGCAGAATACATTGCAGAATGTATTGCAGATTTGAATACAGAGATAGCTCTTTGTGACAGCAGGCCTACTTCACACTTACCCCATGCCGAATGCATTGTGGAATTGAATGCAGATAAAAAGGAATACTTATGGAGTTTTCCCTCACCTTTTCATGTGCTAAATATTCTCTTAACACAAACAAATCTGATGGGGATTTCATGTGCTTCCAACAACTTTTCAATTTATTCCACCAGACACCCATCCCAATCTCACTCACGCATGAATTAAATATGAAGCTCTGTACCACTGCAAGCATACCAAAGACGTCCAACATGAAATTGTCCTTCAGTGCTAATGGATATTTCTGCTTACTGTAACTGTGAAAAACATGATTTTCATTTTTTTTTTAAGTGAATGCATGAAGACAAGCCAAAACATTTTTTTTTGCATTTACAGTAAGCAAAAGTAGGCTATCCGTTACACTGAAGGACAATTTCATGTTGGACGTCTTTGACCCACCCAGAATGAGACAGTGCTAACAAAGTTACTTCCCCTCACCTTCTGATCTGAATAACTTCTTACTTCACAAATACACCAAGCGCAACTTTGGCAATTCCAGCGACAGAAGTAATTGACTTTATATTGATTCGCTGGCGAGAGAAGAGACCAAACCGATTTGGGCAACTAGCGGCGATTTGAGCGACTTGAGCGGCAGTTTGTAGTTGGACTTGAGCGAATGTTTTGCAAATGAGTTATGATGCGGTTCAGTGACAGCCACCACAGCCCATGGGAATTTCGGAATGCTTGAATTGTGCTTTTACTGTAACAGACATACTTGTCGCTTCCATCGCTCATATCGATCTTGCTGCACACTACACTACACTTTAATCTACAATTCACCCTCAACTCACTCACACATCAATTAAATATGCAGCTCTGTGCCACTGCACAGAAAGTGCTAACAGGGTTGTTTTCCCTCGCCTTCTGAGGTAAATAATCTCTTAGTGAATCTGAATAGGGACGACCTTCGCGTTGGCTCAAGCGCACCGCACTGTTACGCCAGGGATACATCCTCACGCCATCTCATCATCAAATAGGGCCATAAAAATAATGTACTATAAACCGAATCTGATGGGGATTTTTCTTTTCTTTTCTTTCTTTCTTTCTTTCTTTCTCTCTTTCTTTCTTTCTTTCTTTAAAAACAATTTATCAACTTATTTTCACAGCCCACCCATCCTTGTCTCAAACACACAATAATAATTAGCATTCGCAGTGTGAGGGAGCACCAATGGAGTATATTCCCTCTCCTGGTATTCCAGTTAGGCTATAATATGGCCTCGACTGTAATGTTTATTTCTCCAGTCCAAGTCAGCAGGGTGTGTGTGTGTGTGTGTGTGTGTGTGTGTGTGTGTGTGTGTGTGTGTGTGTGTGTGTGTGTGTGTGTGTGTGTGTGTGTGTGTGTGTGTGTGTGTGTGCGCGTGTGTGTGTGTGTGCGTGTGTGTATGTGCGGAAGACTATTCTTATAGAAGGGTTATTTCCTAATGCGACCCAACACCCAGGGACTCTAGGCAGTAGGCAGTGAAATTGCTCTCGCAATTAAAGCGGTGAAATGCAGCCAAGCTGAAAGAAATTAATGAATTTGAACATGTGTGGCAGAGTTAAACCCTGGCTGAGCTGGTTCAGTCGGTTAAATAAATACATGCCCCTGCCAGCTTTGTAGCAAACAAACTGCTCAGGGCATTTGTCAGACAAATTAAAATTTAGACCGTGTTTATATACAAACCTGGGTATTTTTTGAAAATGGAGACCTTTCCCTTCGTTTGTGCCTTTTCCTTGGAAAATGATTCTTTATATTTAAAAAAAATCCTACTTGAGATTAGATGTTGAGACTTTTGAAAACATTTAAAGACAAATATTTTTTGGGTGATCCCAGAGAAAAATTATGCTTTATCCACAGATCATCATCATCATCATCATCATCATCATCATCATCATCATCATACATTGGTTCTGCATCGGAAAAAGCTGAAAGAAAGTCCAAAAGTTTAAGTGTGTTTGAGTGGGTGATTGAGTAACAGTGGAAGAGAACGAGCAGCGGCAGCCAAAACGCGCCAGCGTCCACTCGTCCTCATTCCGGAAAGCAGCTACCCTGTCAGTAAAGGCATGTTTTTGCATTTTGCATGTTTAGTCTGAAAACACATGCCCTTATGGCATAAAGCAGGGGTTCCCAAGGATTTCAATTGAACCATTTGGAATACCTTCAGGGCACAAGTGGGCCATGATCCACAGTTTGAGAATTACTGGAATAAATCACACAACACGAAAATGAAAAAAAGCGCACACCTCATGAATATAGTGCTTTATCTTGCATTGTATTCTACACATCTCATGAGAATCTCGTTGGGCTGAAAGGATGTTAAATGGCCTATTCCAAACAAGAGAAAAGTTGGTTGTTTACTGAACTTCGCATAACATGACAGTGTTCACAGAAATTTGACTTTGAATGTCCCACATGACTTTAAAGTAGGGCCCTCTATATATTTTGAGGGCTACATACCTCTGTTTTCCATTGCTTTCATCTCTGCACATCTCTCTATATTCACCCTTCTTGTTTCCAAGCACTTCAATGACATATATGAAGGAGCCAGCACGTTTCCCCTCCTGAATGACCCAGACCACCTGGACTTCCCAGTTCAGCTATGCATGCAATCTTTATACTACAAGCCTATAACATACGTACATTTAGAAGGTTTTTTATTTGATTTTGGAGCTCTTAGTGACTGATGTTTTGCCGCACACACCTGTCTTCCTCAGAGTATGCTGAGTGCGCTGGTCATCACTGGGTGTAGTGGATGAGAAGTATATCCCAGTTTGTCTTGATTCAGCCATCCTCAACCGTGAGCATCACAGAGGCTGCAGTGCAGACATTCCTCTTCCAAGTCTTTAGCCTGTGCTTTACATGATAGTCAACCTAAGATCCCACTGTCCAGTTTTCCAGCACGGCGTCTCTCTTTCACTTTATAAGACAATATTTCATCAGACTCATCCAGTGCAGCCTTCAAACTCTACGTCTGCCTGGCCTGTAAAGGGAATATGGATGGAAGTGGGGAAATGGTCAGAAAGTTCAAACAAGGCGCCGTGGTTTTGTAAGGGGATAACTTCATGATATTGGTGAAATGGGTTTGCAACGCAGTCTACAAATTCCAAAATAACAATGTAATAGGAACCAATGAGGTTTAAGCAGGCCTCAAGGACCCAAGACACTTAGGGAGAGGGTAGCCCAAGACTCTTACAGAAGGAGATGCCTTTAGTGAAAACACATCACTAATCATTAATCGCTTTTAGTTTCCTGCCTGGGAGTGGGGCTACCGTAAACGTGCCATTTGGTTTTTATTTGAGCGATGAGTGCTCTTAGTCTGATTTTTACACACATGTGCACACAGACACACACGCGCGCGCACACACACACAAACACACACACACACACACACACACACACACACACACACACACACACACACACACACACACACACACACACACACACACACACACACACACACACACACACACACACACACACAATCAAAGACATAAAATGCCTTTATTTGTCCTTGTCTCTAATTCGTGTTGGGAATTATCAAGCTCCAACAGCAACTGATTACTGGTGCCAAATGCGTGCAGTGTGTGTGTGTGTGTGTGTGTGTGTGTGTGTGTGTGTGTGTGTGTGTGTGTGTGTGTGTGTGTGTGTGTGTGTGTGTGTGTGTGTGTGTGTGTGTGTGTGTGTGTGTGTGTGTGTGTGTGCCAATTATCCTGCTCCAGCAGCATTGATTCCTTATGCCAAACAGATGTTTCGCTGGAATATATTTGGCTTGGATTATGTTCAAATTAACCCAAACAAACAGTGTATCATAACATATCAATTTCCTATTACATGTCGATAATACCGTTAAATGTGGACCATGTGTAATTACAATGTAACAAATACTACTCTGAACATAACATTTAAACATAAGAAATTACTTTTTTGAACAGAGGAATTGAGTTTTAGAGATTATATTGGAGAGGCTGCGAGGCTGTGCCTGTCAATAGCATGTCAACATTTTTTGTCCTCTCAGTCAATACTTTGTCAACTGACTCAGTGTACAATAACAAGAGCAACGAACCATAATGTGCACTCTAAGAAGTACTGTCATAAATACAAACAGTGTTGAATTTCAACACATGTGCTGTGTTTCCTCGGGGTGGACAGCACATTTTGTGTCCATTGTTAGATGTGTCATGTATTTGTATGCAAGTGTAATAATAAGGAATTAATGAAATGAAAACGTTTTTTGAGTCGTATTTAAGCCACATTCCTGGTCTGTGATGAGTAAATGTTAGTGAATTTGGCTACATTGTAAATTTAAAATGCATTTAAAATAAGAACAAATAATTAAATATGCAATTAAACTCAATATTAGATATTTTAACTGAATAATATCATGTGTGTCACATTCCACAGATTGTTAAAACCATCTTAACACAATATATGTGTCAGAAATAATGACACGTTCCTTTTTTTTTCAATTCACTTTTTGCTTGGGTGCTCACAAATGACGGCTCATTCACATACAAGGTTTGCATGTGCAGGGACAGGGATGGGGCCCGTATATAGCACGGGCGCGAGAGGTTCACGGGCTGTTCAGTTGTCCTTTTCACATTGGACAGTCTGCATGTGCATTCCATCAATGGGAATCAGCATCCCATTGCAGCTTTCCCAGCCCATACATTCCAATCGGAACACGCACACGCTCGTTCAGAATATAGACTCCCGCTCCATCTTTGCACCACGCTGACACCGCACTTTGGTGTGAAAGGAATAGTCTGTTTTCAGGTTTTCTAACCCTTTCTGACTGACCATGGATACGTTCGGATTTCGGACACATCTCGCCCGACGCCCCGTGCCTGCAATGTGAATGAGCCGTGAGAGGAGACCAAAGTGACGAGACTGCCATATCATAATTAAAGGGCAAGCTCCTTCTTGCAGTGCCATGTCCATGGTGTGTCACATCTAACCTGGGGACCCTTAATAATGGAACTTTTCATCCTCTTTCTGTCACACTCACTATCTCTCTTTCACTGCCTTCATAATGAGTTCCATCTACTCTGTAGAGACCCCTTACCTCAATCCCCACCCTGTCAAGCTTCCAAAACATACAGTACACACACACGCACACACAGTAATAAGTTAATGAGTCCCATCTCCTCTGTAGACACCCATGACACCTCCCTTCAAACCTCCAACGCCACACACACACATATATACACACACACAATCAAAGACACCATCACGGGCACGCACACACACGCACACACACACACACACACACACACACACACACACACACAAACACACACACACACACACACACACACATACACACACACACACACACACACACACACACACACACACACACACACACACACACACACACACACACACACACACACACACACACACACACACACACACACACACACACACACACACACACACACACACACTTGCTGTGCCTCAGCTCCCCAGCAGCGTGCATGTGAAAGCTAATAAGCTGATAGCCAGTGGGCCGGAGGGTTCGGCTTAATTACTCTGCCATTCAGCAGGCTAATTGGAGGCCATGCTTGCATCCCTCCGCTGTATTAGTGACTTGAACCCAACACACACCTACTGCATAGCCTCTATGCAGCACATGGGAGAGGGATGGAGAGGAGTGTGTTTGTGTGCGTACGTGTGTGTGCGTGTGTGTGTGTGCGTGTGTGTGTGTGTGTGTGTGTGTGTGTGTGTGTGTGTGTGTGTGTGTGTGTGTGTGTGTGTGTGTGTGTGTGTGTGTGTGTGTGTGTGTGTGTGTGTGTGTGTGTGTGTGCATGCAGTGTGATCATGCTATAACTACATGCTACAAAGTTGTGTGCACAAATGTATTCAACCCCCAAGGCTGTAAAGGCTTTAAGGGCATTCATTGTATTTGTAACTGTGCTCATAATGAAAAAAGTGTGTGTGAATTTCCCCTGGGTATTAAGTAGAGGGCAGTCTGGCTGACTGTTTAGTAGTTTGTACCAACAAGATTCTTATTTCCTGGGCACTGCCTCACAATATGTCACAGTGAAGAGGAATGCCAGCCTGAAACATTTCTAAACGTTTCTGCACCCTGACAAAGACCGTGTAGGTCGAAACGCGTCGGGCAGTCTATTTGCCTTGAAGAAAAAGTAAACAAAAAAATATTGCAACCGGAGTGCCACAGCTTCCTCCTCTTTACCCGCTAACTGTTATAGCACCCGTGTTGAAAAGTTTGGATCCTTGCAGCGCTTCCGTTTTTCCTTTTTTTTTGACGTTTCTAAGCAATTTTGTAAGACTGCTAATATAATGCT
>NC_085868.1:8489034-8506534 GCF_034702125.1 Engraulis encrasicolus | reverse complement strand
GTAACAACACAATTCCCAGCAAGGCACCCAAAGAGAAATCTCCTGTACACACTGATGTCCTCTCTGCCACCCTAGTCCACTCAATAATTGATTTCATGCCATCCTCTGTGGCATTTTCACTCCTTCAAGATTTATCCTTTCTTTTTTCATTCTCCCTCTTCCCCTCCTTCTTCAGGCACTCTATCCAACCTTAAATCTTACCCTGCATATTATACCCCCCCCCTCTTTCTGTTTCTCTCTCTCGCTCTCTCCCCAGTTCTCAGAGCACTCACACGCACACGCACACACACGCTAGCATGCACACGTGTGCGTGCGCGCACGCGCGCACACACACACACACACACACACACACACACACACACACACACACACACACACACACACACACACACACACACACACACACACACACACACACACACAAACACCCTAGCATACTCTCACAACACAACACACAGCTATGCGTATTGCTCAAGGCTATGCTGTGGGCGAGGTAATGTGCTGAAATGAGGTGTTTTTACCTTAATGGCTTTCCCAGCTCGTACCAACACACATCGCATCCGGCCTGGAGCAGGGCTATTTTCAGACATCAGACAGGAAGAGATTGAGCGATTCAGTGAGAGAGAGAGAGAGAGAGAGAGAGAGAGAGAGAGGGTGGTGTGAGAGTGTGTATGTGTGTGTGTGTGTGTGTGTGTGTGTGTGTGTGTGAGAGAGAGAGAGAGAGAGAGAGAGAGAGAGAGAGAGAGAGAAAGAGAGAGAGAGAGAGAGATATATTAATTGAACTTTTGTTCTGCCTTGCTATTTGCATATGATGCTTTGGCATCCCTTTGAGATTAAAGATTTGAGAGCGTAAAAGCGTAAGGAAGTTATGATCTCTCTCCCTACTTTAAGCTGCTTATGACCAGGCAGACAGTGTTACCTGCCATCACACCGACTCCACTGCCAGACCATGTGTTTACTCACAGCCCCAAATGAGATGGAAATGCCAAAACAAAACTTCCCCCAGGATGTCAGCGGGGATCGCAAGGGAACATTCATTCGCCCACGGCTGTTTTCTCACATTGCTTCAGCGTTTGAAATTGCTGTTATTACCCATAATTTGAGCAAATGCTGTATGCTCAAAGACACCGGTAAGAGAACAGAACATAACACCGAACATACTGTACAGAAAATCCATTTTTTTCACACTGGTAGAGAGAGAGAGAGAGAGAGAGAGAGAGAGAGAGAGAGAGAGAGAGAGAGAGAGAGAGAGAGAGAGAGAGAGAGAGAGAGAGAGAGAGAGAGAGAGATTGAGAGGCAAAGATGGAGAGAGAGATAGAGAGGGAGGCAAAGACACAGGAAAGGGAAGGAGAGAGAGAGAGAGAGAGAGAGAGAGAGAGAGAGAGAGTAATATGATGGTGTGACATTTTACCCAGCGATCTAGTACTCCCCGTGACCTTCAAGGCTGGGTAAACAGACACGCTGAGGAATAGTGATGGATACACAGCTGTGGAGTGGCCTACCGAGAGCCCTCTTGGACTCTCAACACTGTGTACCGTAGACGGGTGTGTGTACAATCATTGCAGCACAAACAAGTGGAGTGGAATTTATTAACTTTTGTTCTTGTGTGCACAAGACGTGCGTAACCATGTGCCCTTCTCAGTCCATGCTTACGCACAACATCTGGTGATCGAACATAAAAACTGCCAGTAGCGTTTTTTGCTGAACCACTTGGCCACTTTGCAATCTTCAGAGGCGCATCTTGTCACCAGGCTAGGGAGGCAGCCGCTTGAGGCCCCCAAGCCCCTGGATGGTGAATAACAGCTCACACTTTGCTACAGTACAGTAAAATTTCTCTCAAATTTTCAGTCCTGTGACATTTCGCTTGGGGCCCCAGCAAAACCTAGAGTTGTCTCTTGCAATCATGCATGCAACAAATGAATGTAGATAGTACAAATGAGGCTTTCCAACATGATGATTTCAGTCGTTCATTTCTCACAGCTCAAGATGTAGGCTAATTACTGGATAATCAGGGCAAAACCACCAACAAGAGGACGAGACAAGGACGAGAAGGCTGCTAACATATTTTGTGGTCTTATCATTAATTAATCATATGGGCGCAAAAAAAAAATTTTTCAGTAGGTCTCACATGTTCTGTGAACGCATAGATTATGATGTTAATTGAGTGCGCTTCTCGACCTTGTTCTTGGCAGTGCCTTTGAAAGACATTGTTGCTCAGTATATTACTTTCTGTCGCACTTAATGACACTTTTATTTAAACTCAAGTTCAGTTATTTATGGTACGCACAGAGTATTGATTGCAGTCGCTAGAGCCCTTGTGCAAGAACACCTCAGCCATGAATGCATGGCTTCAAACCTCCAACCTTCCGATTGTAAGAGTAACCCCCCAAGGCCACAGCAACCCAGCTTGTTGCAATGCCAACACAGACAGGAGAGTTTGGTCTGTCCTCCTTAGCTCTGAATGCAACCTGTATGATATGAATGATGTGCATTGCTACTGCCCGTACGATTCGATTACGATTGGGGAGGTAACGATTCAAGTCAAATTGATTCAGTCCGATTCTACAATGCATTGTGATTAGGGCTGTAACGATATTGTATCAAACCGATAAATCGTGATACAGAGAGTTACAATACTGTATCGTGATACAAAAAGGCAGTATCGTGATACGCCCTTTCAAAGTTCTGTTACCGTTCAGTCCAAAAAACAACCACATGATACGATGTGATTGCGTTATAAACCTATAAACGATCATCAAAAAGATACATTTAAAAAATCGTGGGGTGTATCGAACCGTAGGTCAAAAATCATGATATGAACCGAATCGTGAGTTGGGTGCATCGTTACAGCCCTAATTGTGATGCATTACATTTCCACTGAAAGCGAGGGAACTTTTCATCAGTTATGAGGCAATCAGGGCTCCGAACCGGTTCAAGGAACGAAAACGAAAACCGAAAACGAACGAAATTTTATGGAATTTTACAAGGAACGGAAACGGAAACGAAAACGAAATGGTCTTCAAGTGTTCCGGAACAAAAACGTTATTCTGAAATCCACAAACCGGTTAATAACGGTTTTTTTTTCGTTCTCTATATTTCATACAAGTGCACGATTTTGTTTGAGGAGTAACCATGGCGACGAGCAGTCTTTTAGTTCGGCTACTGACGTGTATGAGGGGAAACACAGCAACAGCATTTTGCTTCACCTGAGCTCTTGCCGCCGATTGATAAAATATTGAGGAGCATTGGCCAATCAGAGTGCGACTGTGCATTGTATGGAGAAACTTCCTGGGTAAATTTTAGGATGTGCTTCTCCTCAGAGATTTTGATAGGAAACTAGAACTAAAGTCTCTCTCTCTCTGTTCTCCTGGCTTTCTCGTAGTGATTGGAAGTTGGCTCTAATAAACCCGCCCTAAAGTTGTTGACCACCAATATCAAATAAGTTTTTGTAAGAGAAATGACACTTTACCCGCGCTGTTCTTCAGTCTCATTCACGGACAGTACGCCTACAGAGTTTTATATTGACACCATGGAGAGCAAAAGTGAACATGTCTTGAGATCGGCGTTGGGATTCCTACAGGGACAGAGTATTTGGACCATACAGTCTATGATTTGCAAAGGAATTGGATAGGCGATTTGATGAACCTAATTCGCAGAGTGCTCTCGAGAGGCAACTGGTGGGTAAGTCATGTTTAGCTTACTACTTGTAATGGCACCGCCGAGTGCCTCAATGTTCAATGCGGTTATGGCAAATTATGTTGTCGTAAGTTACTGAAGTGCTTTTGTTGTGCGCAGCGTATCCCACTCTCGGTTGTAGAGAAGAGAGGTGAGAGCTGGTGTTTTATGTGCTGTAATCAAGGACGCCTTATTTATCTGTTGTTGTGGTCAATGCGGGATAAAGTCATTCGTGGCAGATGGACAGACGCTAGCTGACGTTAGCTGGCCCGCTCAATGTCATCACGAATAACAGTAGGTCGCGTGTGACAACAAGCAGGGATAGAGAAAGACAGCACATTTGTTGTTTAAGTTATTATTCTCTTCTGTCGTGCAGAGGGCTTGGCTGATGGGATGGACTACGTGGAAACTCTTATTATTTTGTGACGCTTGTCTGTTAGGCTACAAAAGGTCTCCGGTTTGGTGGTGATGGACTTGTCTTGGACTGGAATGGTTGGTAGCCGATATCTGAGAGCATATCCGAGGTTTCAGACTATGCAACCCCTTCTCTAGAACTAGTGACCCCTTGCATCGTGCACATCTCAAAACAGTTTGGGATTTTTTGTGGAGAAAACTGTGTCCCTTTTACTTACACGTTTCACTTGCTGCAAACCTCATCAGAGCTAGGCAAGAACTGAAATCCATGCCTATCGACACCTCTTATGCTTCTGGCTATTTTTTAAAACTCTCTCTGGCTATTCTGTATTGTGGCTCCCTAATCAACATCCACCCACCGCTACTGGGCTGGCATAGGCTACTTTTGATAAGAATTATAGGCATCCGGTTAAATCTGCCAGGATGGATAGCCCATCTGAGTGTTTTTGGGTGTGTTATTATTTTTGAGAATAGCTGTGTAAATCAAGGGGAAATAATGAGTACGTCTATTCTAAGATAAAGCCCACGAAAATAGACTTAATATGGCCGTTAAACACTGCAGGAACGTTAAGAACGAACGTTATTTTTCGTTCCGAACCGGTTCAGGAACGATATTTTTGTGGGGGAATGATTGCAGGAACGAAAACGTTAAACTGAAACTTGCCTGAACCGTTCGGAACGGAACGTTTGAAAAATAATTTCGTTTTCAAGCCCTGGAGGCAATACAAGAAGTCAGATATTGAACATTTTACTGGCTGTTGTATGTATCACTCCTGCAGTTTTCAGTGCTTTGATTTAACTGAAAGATTAATTTGCTCCAGAAATGCCCACAAACGTAATTGAAACTTGAAAAATATGCTGTATTGATTATGGCATTTGCAAAATCAATGATTGAATTATCCACGCCTGTTTTGTGATATATTGCAGAATCGATTATATAGCTGACAACACATGTATGCAACCTCAAAATAGACATTCCAATATGCCATTATTAGATTGACACTAGAAGCAAAATTGTCCCTCATAGAAGACGTCAGCAACAGACAGGCCCACATCTCAATTCCAAACAAAATTCAAAGGTGTGGGAGTTAATGCAAAATTCAAAGGTGTGGGAGTTAATACAAAATACAAGGTGTGTGATCGACTAACCACCACCTGTCTGCCCCATTGCTTTGCCCAGGGCCACTCAGAGGCTCTTGAGAGACAGTCGTTGATCCTTTGAGCCAGATCTGGCTTTGTCTTCAAGCTTGACGAGACAGCCAGGCTTATACTGAAACCTGCCTCACCTGGGAAACATGACATTTTGTGAGCTCCACACAAACGACTGTAGTGAGTTTGGCGTTTTATCCATTCTCCAACGCTTTGAACCGTTTTGGGAAATTTCTAGAGATTGTACAAGCATTGCTTATTCAATACCCAGCAGCAGGACTGATAAGCCCTTCAGTCAGTGACAAAATTAACAATGCCTAATAAGATAAATAAACACTGTTGGCTGTCTCATTGAGGAGTGATTAAAGTAACTTGATGTGATGTAGTTGATATTTCAAGGCTTTCTGTTCTCAACCTTGAAATAAATAAAAATCCTTCCTGTTTTTTTTGGGGGAAAGGTGAATGAAAGAAAGGTGAAGGAATGTGCGTATGCGAAAGCGTCCTTGCGAAGCCATTAAGTGGCTTATGATGTTCATTTGGTAACACTTTACAATAAGGGTACATTGATTATATTGGAATTATGTTGGAATTAATGTATGATTTATGGTTAATTAACACATGACTTATGTATGCATTGATGGTTAATATACTAGTGATGAGAAGGGAGTCCTGCTTGGAATCATAATGACCGACTATTAACTAATTGTGCAAATCAAAGGTGAATTCATGGTGTGAGTTCCAAGTGTTAATATACCATGTATTAACACTGCTGATAACACTGCTGTTAATATATCATGTGTCCAAGTGTTAATATATTGTGTATTAACACTGCTGTTCATATATCATGTATTAACACTGCTGATTTGATCCTTATCATATATTAATTCGACCTTAGTTAAGGGGTGGAATTAATTGACAGAGTTGGCCTACCTTATGCATGCAGCAGATGTTGAGTGTAGAAGTAAAGTTAACATGGTAGAGGTAAATTAAAAGTGCAAGATTATAGTGGAAATGAATCCCATGCTAAAAATCCTGCCTTATTACGATCCTGTCGTTTCTCAAGATAGTTGTCTCACGAAGGTGGCATGACACCACTGTGCCAGGAAGATGTTGCGATAGGGCACCGTTGGCTCTGCGGTGTTTGAACGTGGAGGGGGGCTTGCAACCTTCATATCGTTCACCTGCTGGCTGTAGCCTAGAAGCCGCCTCTTCTGGACCCACAGAAGATCCCTGGCGCAATGTTTTGCCACTCTGGCCACAGAGAACATCATTTCCCACATCACATTCTTGTCACCAGCCGCACCCATTTTTAATATTAATACAAAATCATATTATGTCCCATGTGTCAAGGTCTGCTTGTTGAAGAGGCTTACAAGTGGAATGTGCCTCATGTGTGAATGCAGAGCAGCAAGGGGGGGTGGGGTGGGGGTGCAGGGTGGGTATTATTGGGTATGGCTTCGTCTAAGATGATCTTGTAACCAGCACCACACCCGTAATATCTTTCTGTATGAGGTCATATCTAAAGTAATGATTAATTAATGTATTATTTAGCAACATCTTTTGAGTCATAATATAAGTCATGATGACTATGGCATTAGCTAATGTATAAAGAAGAGATATTCCAAGTATGTTAACATATACTTACAAAAGATGTTATGCTTAACTAATCATACTTTGCCCCTTATTCTGCGGTCATGACATTATAATGAGTACTATACCATTAGCTAATGCATGAAGAAGTGATATTCAGAATGTGTTACTATGTACTCAGAAAAGAACTTCTGATTTACTAACGTTATCAATAAAAACACCAGATTGTGTACAAGTTTTAATGAGCAAAAATTTAAAACAAGGGATCACACAATAACATACCACAGGCTTACATACATTTATCCAGAGAGAGAGAGAGAGAGAGAGAGAGAGAGAGAGAGACAAAGAGAAAGAGAGAAAAAGAGAGAGAAAGAGAGAGAAAGAGACAGAGCGAGAAAGCGACAAACAGACATATTAAAAGGAGAAGGGAACAATGTCATATAAAATTCATGCAGCTTGGCCTGGGTGACATCATCAAAGCTAAAGGTGGTCCAACAACTTCTGTACTGCTTCTCAGTGGGACCTCTCCAGCCCCCCAGGGGAGGTTGAGATGACTGCGGTGCTTAGTTGCCATTAGGGGGCATTAAGGGCTCTGCATACTTCACGTGCGCACTTTGTCGCGAGTGGCGCGAGAACCATTAATGACGTCATCACTTGCGACAGACTATTCATACTTCAAAAGCGCCTTGCTCGCATTGTCGGAAGTGCCCTCTGCTGTTCATGAGAGAAACGGCAGTATTTTTCGCAACTCGCAGCGTGAGTTCTACTGATGTATAAAATAGAAAGCCAAACACGGCTGCTGTAGGGCTACTGAACGTCTGACTTGTGACTTACCACATTGAAACATATATTTTTTTTGTTGTAGCCGACATTGCCAGATAATTCCAAGACCATGTGAGAGCATTGTTCTGGCGGCAGAATTTATAAATAGATCGCCGAACACAACGTGCTTCTGAACAAAGTAAACAATTGTTTCACTGAACAACATTTAAGAGAGAAGATAAAATAACTCTCTATGACATTGTATTATCCTCAAAATGATGCAGGATCCATTCTGTAGTAGCCTACAGCAGTTGTAGCCTCTCTTCGCAACTCCTGCTTTGTCTGCCTACCTGCATGGTCGCTGGTGGCGCACGACAAGTTAGAAAAATCCTCGTGTGCACGACGTTGCGACACGCGCCGAATTTTGAGCTTACGACGGGGGGCGTGTCGAAATTTTAGGTCACGTGACGGCGCGCGCCATCGTCTTGAGTGAAGTATGAAGGAGACTAGCGCCACTCACGACAAGTATGAATCCCCCTTTAGTCGACTTTATTTTTTTAATACTAAGAGGGGCGTTGGCAGGTGTATGATGAGGTCAAGTAGGTGTCAGGAGACTCATGGTGAAGAGAAGGGTGCGTTGGGAGGCTCACCTTGCTATTATTACAACATCAATAGCTGCAAACTCTCAACGATCTCCAACCATTTGACCATGGCGTCTCAGGTGGGCCTTTATTGCATGATTGTGTAGCAGAGTGGACCTTTTAGATGTTAATTTTCCTAAAAATAATAATCATCTCTTTGATGTGTAATTGCACGACTACGCCACTGGGGGAATTTCGCCACCCAGAGTAAAACTTGACTTCACAAGTAAAAGCACACAGGTCCTGACAGACTGGCACAGAGACATGGATTACTTGTTGGCAAATAAAAAATAGTCATTATTTATACAGAGATGCAATGGTTAAAATAGCCGTACCACCAAAAGAAAAGAAAACTACACAATACAGCACTTAGACCCAGGCTAGCAGGGCAGGTTACAGTTCAGAATAAAAGTGTGTTTCACCACTCGTGCTATGAAATAATGGCCTATGGTACAGCACGCACACTCACACACGCTCATAGGCATACCACGCAAGTGATTCAATCAAGGCTACCCACTACACACAGGTGAGTCAATTCACTGCAATTCAAATCAAACAAGTACTGGGATCTGCCCTGCGAGCTACTGGACCCACAATGCACACTAGTGATACATTTAAGAATTGGCGGTCGGTCCAACAGAAATAAAACACAATGAAACAAAACAGAAAGGCAAACTAAATTCACTAAGGACAAAACAGCGATGGGCAATCGGCCCGCGGTGCAACTGTACAGTGCCCAGAACCCTCGAAGACACCTCTGAGGAGTTGGGCACACAATGAAATAATTAGTACAGTCCAGGACATACACCACAGTTTACAGTAGATTGAAGCATACCGGAAGGGTTACATACCTCAGTACAAGCAGACAGATGCACAGTTTACAGACAGGGACCTTCAGGACGCCAGGGGATCAGGTTAACCTGGCAATTAAGAAATCAAAACATCATCCCAGGTGCTTTGGATGAAGCACATCGATACACAATCTTTACCATACACACACACACACACATACCTTGAGCCTCTGCAGACGCAGATCAGAATCGATCCGGGCATCACGGATCATAAGCTCTGCACCAGCAGAACACCTGGCAGAACCTCCAGCAAGCCTACCCAACGCTGACTGATTTTTATAAAAACAAACTCCTATCCGCCACTAAATGATTAGCCACTCACGGCTATCCGCGTCCGTGACGTAATGACACTATGGGCGCTGGTCAGGGACAAAACTCGTTTCGAGCAGACGGGTCTGCCCGTTACATTTTCCCCCAGCTTTTTTTCATCGGCGTCCCGACGATGGACTACCCTTTCTCACCACTGGGCCGCAGGTTACAGGATACACAGACAGGCACGCTCATACAGATCTACTTATGCAGTCAGACATGCACGCGCGCACACACACACACACACACACACACACACACACACTGGGCACGCACATGCAGGCAGGCAGGCACACAGACACACAAGCACACACATACACACACACACTTCTACTCAAGCGTGCACACGGGCAGGCGTGCACATCTCACCAACATCTTGAGGTCACTGCTCACATGGCAAAAACTGCAACTACATGGACCCCCACAACAACTGAACCAACATGCACACACACATGCAAATACACACACACACACAATGCATAATGGCCCAGGGAGGTGGTAAGCCTGAAAGGGTGGGCATAGATGACAAGTCCCTTAAGCCTGGCCACACCCCGCTAGAGCTGTGATTTGTCCGGTCCGGGGATGATGGTCTTCCCATGGGTCTACGAGGGGAAGGCCGTCCATTGCCCTCTGACTGTGCTGCCGGTGATGGCTGTGCTCGGGATGGTGCTCGTACCCCATCACAGTCCCGCGCCAGGTGCCCAGCCTCCTGGCACCGCCAACATATGATGCGGCCTGCATGCGACCTTGCAGGTGGCCGCGGCAATGTGTCCACCAACTGTGATATCTGTGCCACCTGCTCCGTTTGCCTCCTCATCATGTTCTTTATCTCAGCCCACTCCTGGAGATCAATCTCCATGTTGGCCAGGAGAGTCACGACAGTGCACAGTGGAATGGAGGAGAGGAGACGACCACAGCGCACCGTTGCTCCGCGTCCCACGCTGCGCCCACCGCTGTTTTGCCCTCAAATTCTACCCACTTATGCCTTTCAACCAAACGAACCTTAACAAAACAAAAAAATAAACCCAACAAACATGTCTCTGTGTGCCAGCTATCCCTGCCGACTATAGGCCAAATGTAACCAAGTGGAGTTTAGATGTTAATTTTCCTAAAAATAATAATCATCTCTTGGATGTGTGTAATTGCACGACTACGCCACTGCCGGAATTTCGCCATCCAGAGTAAAACTCGACTTCACAAGTAAAGGCACACAGTTCCTGACAGACTGGCACAGAGACATGGATTTCATGTTGGCAAATAAAAATATTGTCTTTATTTATACAGAGGTGCAATGGTTGAAATAGCCGCACCGCCAAAAGAAAAGAAAACTACACAATACAGCACTTAGACCCAGGCTAGCAGGGCAGGTTACAGTTCAGAATAAAAGTGTGTTTCACCACTCGTGCTATGAAATAATGGCCTATGGTACAGCACGCACACTCACACACGCTCATAGGCATACCACGCAAGTGATTCAATCAAGGCTACCCACTACACACAGGTGAGTCAATTCACTGCAATTCAAATCAAACAAGTACTGGGATCTGCCCTGCGAGCTACTGGACCCACAATGCACACTAGTGATACATTTAAGAATTGGCGGTCGGTCCAACAGAAATAAAACACAATGAAACAAAACAGAAAGGCAAACTAAATTCACTAAGGACAAAACAGCGATGGGCAATCGGCCCGCGGTGCAACTGTACAGTGCCCAGAACCCTCGAAGACACCTCTGAGGAGTTGGGCACACAATGAAATAATTAGTACAGTCCAGGACATACAACTGTTAACAGTAGATTGAAGCATACCGGAAGGGTTACATACCTCAGTACAAGCAGACAGATGCACAGTTTACAGACAGGGACCTTCAGGACGCCAGGGGATCAGGTTAACCTGGCAATTAAGAAATCAAAACATCATCCCAGGTGCTTTGGATGAAGCACATCGATACACAATCTTTACCATACACACACACACACACACACACACATACCTTGAGCCTCTGCAGACGCAGATCAGAATCGATCCGGGCATCACGGATCATAAGCTCTGCACCAGCAGAACACCTGGCAGAACAGCAGCAAGCATTACCTCCAGCAGGCCTACCCAACACTGACTGACTTTTATAAAAACAAACCCCTAGCCGCCACTAAATGATTAGCCACTCACGGCTATCCGCGTCCGTGACGTAATGACAATACGGGCGCTGGTCAGGGACAAAACTCGTTTCGAGCAGACGGGTCTGCCCGTTACAATTGCAAATCCACCTGACTGTTCCAGCCATCTTAGACAGTGTCCAGGAACTCCTCGCAACTCCATCCTGCATCCTGTCACTGCCTAAAGCACAAAACCTGAAAGAAACTGACCAAAGGCAGAATAGAACAAATAATGAAACATATTGTCAGTAGAGAGTAGACAACACAGCACTGTAGTCTAAAATTCCCTTGTAAAGACAGTATAACCCCTTCACATTAAACTATTAGAGGCAATTTCTGGCAATATCATTTCTAAAGAAAAAGTGTATGGAGTTTAGGACGCTACATCTACATCTTGAGAAATGGCCGCCTTACTGAATTTTCTTGTAGCGAGTGCTTTTTTTCCTGAAGTGTGACCCTTAGAGAGTATTTCAGCTAAATTCCATGTCTTTATACCAAAGTAAGTGGCTTTTACAGTAACCATTAGTAGAAGAGACGACCATCTTGAAAAATGGGCGCCATATTGACTTTAAGTGCGGCCAGCATTTTTTTCTAAAAAGTGATCCTTAGAGAGTATTTCAGACATATTGCATTTTTTAACTAAAGTAAATGGTTTTATACTAACCATTCAATAGCAGCAGTCATCCTGGAAAATACCGGCTATACAATTTTGTGTGGCCAGCATTTTACCCTCAGAGAGTATATTTTTTGCCAAATTCCATGCTCTTACACCAAAGTGTACGATTATGTCACTACACTGCTTTACTAGTAGATCTAGCAGAAATTCACCCCTCTCAACTCCACTCCACAGGCACACATAGAAGTCACAAGTCCATTGGAGAGGAGTTCTGCCAGTTCTACTCTACTGGTGGTAGTCTCCTTATTTGCTACTGGTTTGTGAAATTACGCTACCAAAAATGACCACTAGGGGCTTAAATACAGTATTGCATTTCAGTGGTAGGGCATGGTAAGCCACCTCTTCAAACAAGTTTTTTTTTTCTTGGCTGGGATGTGCACTACAGGTTGAGATAATGGAAAACGCCATAGATTTCGTTTGTCTTGGCCTCACTAGGCTAAAAACAGAGATCTAGAAACACCACAGCAGCACATTGTCTTTTACTGAATCATTTTTGTGAAATTGATGAACGATAGGCCTACAAAACATGTATCAAAGCTATTAAATGAAGAATCATGTATTACTTAGGCCTACTGTAGCTGAGTTGCACCATGTGTTTGCTAAACCATTATCCAAACTACTTCGTTTTAATTTGAATTTTTAAGCTACTAAAATGAATATATGAACTACCCGGATGAAATACACTAAATATACGATTAATTATGCAAAATAAAGTACTTACAGGAGTTGCTTGAACAACCACGTTGTAGGAGTGGCAGAGAGAGCTTTCTGCATCGTTGTAGCATGGTCAAAATGGCTACAACAACGCCTTTGCTCTCACTTTCCTGTTCAAGTCACAATAAAAGAACCGAACAGCTTTTTAATTACATTAGTCCTACCACAATTGTAAATAGTGAACATTCCATGAAAGAAAAATCGAAATTCATCGTTTTGATTTTCATTGTATGCAACAGTCAGCAGCATTTACAATTAAAACTAATGTAATCACCAAGCTATTCGTGGCTTTTATTTTGACAAAAGATTTGAACCGGAAGTTGCGAGCAGAAGCGTTATTGTAGCCATTTCGACCGTGCCACAACGATGCAGACAGCTCTCTTTGCCACTCCTACAACGTGCTTGTTCAAGCAACTCCTGTGAGTACTTTATTTTGCATAATTCATCATACTTGTAGTGTATTTCATGCTGGCACTTCATATATTAATTTTAGTAGCTTAAAAATCGATTTAAAAACGAAGTAGTTTGGATAATGGCTGAGCAAACACATGGTGTAACTCAGCTGCAGTAATTCATGGTTCTTCATTTAAGAGCTTTGATACATGTTTTGTAGGCATATGTTTGTCTATCGTTTTCACAAAAAACATATTCAGTAAAATACAAGAAAGACAATGTGCTGCTGTGGTGTTTCTGGATCTCTGTTTTTTTAGCCTAGTGAGGACAAGACAGATTGCTAGCCTGTAGAAATAAAATCTATGGTGATGTTCCATTATATCAACCTGTAGTGCACATCCCAGTCAAAAAAAAACTTGTTTGAAGAGGTGGCTTGCCATTCCCTACCACTGAAATGCAATATACTGTATTTAAGCCCCCCAGTGGTCATTTTTGGAAGTGTAATTTGACAAACCAGTAGCAAATAAGATTACCAGCCAGAGTAGAACTGGCAGAACTCCTCTCCAATGGACTTGTAACTTCTGTGTGTGCCTGTGGAGGAGAGTTGAAAGGAGTGAATTTCTGCTAGATCTACTAGTAGAGCAGCTTAGTGACATAGTCATACTCGTTGGTATAAAAGCATGGAATTTGGCAAAAAATATACTCTCTGAGGGTCACTTTTGTAATAAAATGCTGGCCACACAAAATTGTATAGCCGGTATTTTCCAGGATGACTGCTGCTATTGAATGGTTAGTATAAAACCATTTACTTTAGTTAAAAAATGCAATATGTCTGAAATACTATATGAGGGTCACTTTTTAGAAAAAAATGCTGGCCGCACTTAAAGTCAATATGGCGCCCATTTTTCAAATGGCCATCTCTGCTACTAAGGGTTACTGTAAAAGCCACTTACTTTGGTATAAAGACATGGAATTTAGCTGAAATACTCTCTAGGGGTCACACTTCAGGAAAAAAAAACACTGGCCCCAAGAAAATTCAATATGGCGGCCATTTCTCAAGCTGTACATGTAGTGTTCTAAACTTCGTACACTTTTTCTTTAGAAATTATATTGCCAGAAATTGCCTCTAATAGTTTAATGTGAAGGGGTTATACTGTCTTTACGAGGGAATTTTAGACTACAGTGCTGTGTTGTCTACTGACTATATGTTTCATTATTTTTTCTATTCTGCCTTTGGTCAGTTTCTTTCATGTTTTGTGCTTTAGGCAGTGACATGATGCAGGATGGAGTTGCGAGGAGTTCCCGGACACTGTCTAAGATGGCTGGAACAGTCAGGTGGATTTGCAGGCCCACCTGAGACGCCATGGTCAAATGGTTGGAGATCGTTCAGAGTTTGCAGCTATTGATGAAAGTTGTTGTAATAATAGCAAGGTGAGCCTCCCAACGCCCCCTTCTCTTCACCATGAGTCTCCCGACACCTACTTGACCTCATCATACGCCTGCCAAAGCCCCCCTTAGTATTAAAAAATAAAGTAGACTAATGCCCCCTAATGGCAACTAAGCACCGCAGTCATCTCAACCTCCCCTGGGGGGCTGGAGAGGTCCCACTGAGAAGCAGTACAGAAGTTGTTGGACCACCTTTAGCTTTGATGATGTCACCCAGGCCAAGCTGCATGAATTTTATCTGACATTGTTCCCTTCTCCTTTTAATATCTGTACATCACTTTGGTCAGTTTTGTACTGTTTTATGTGTTTTATAAGTAAAATGTACTTACTTAATCACTTGCTTTACTTTACTCTTGTGTATTTACAGTATCACCACAGAAGGGCCGGTGCAACATGGCGACAGAAAAAGAGGGTATTAAGAATATTAGGAGTAGGTGACCGCCAGAAACGTCCTGTCTTGTGGCTGGTGAGGAGAAGACGGCGGGAACCACCGTCATCAGTGACCAATGGGGCGCTTACAGGAGTGCATTGGCTGCGACAGACTACAGGCACTTCACAGTGAACCACTCTGAGTGGTTTGCGGATCCAAACACCTTGTGCGCTCCCCAGTATGTCATACAGGAGTGTCATACAGGACAATGCATCTTGCTATGCATCTGTAAACCATGGACTTACCTTTTGGACATTTTCAGGACAGTGTGTGTGTGTGTGTGTGTGTGTGTGTGTGTGTGTCGGTCGGTCGGTACGTCTGTCTGTTTGTCGCTTTCTCGCTCTGTCTCTTTCTCTCTCTTTTTCTCTCTTTCTCTTTCTCTCTCTCTCTCTCTCTCTCTCTCTCTCTCTCTCTCTCTCTCTCTCTCTCTCTCTCTGGATAAATGTATGTAAGTCTGTGGTATGTTATTGTGTGATCCCTTGTTTTAAATTTTTGCTCATTAAAACTTGTACACAATCTGGTGTTTTTATTGATAACGTTAGTAAATCAGAAGTTCTTTTCTGAGTACATAGTAACACATTCTGAATATCACTTCTTCATGCATTAGCTAATGGTATAGTACTCATTATAATGTCATGACCGCAGAATAAGGGGCAAAGTATGATTAGTTAAGCATAACATCTTTTGTAAGTATATGTTAACATACTTGGAATATCTCTTCTTTATACATTAGCTAATGCCATAGTCATCATGACTTATATTATGACTCAAAAGATGTTGCTAAATAATACATTAATTAATCATTACTTTAGATATGACCTCATACAGAAAGATATTACGGGTGTGGTGCTGGTTACAAGATCATCTTAGACGAAGCCATACCCAATAATACCCACCCTGCACCCCCACCCCACCCCCTCCTTGCTGCTCTGCATTCACACATGAGGCACATTCCACTTGTAAGCCTCTTCAACAAGCAGACCTTGACACATGGGACATAATATGATTTTGTATTAATATTAAAAATGGGTGCGGCTGGTGACAAGAATGTGATGTGGGAAATGATGTTCTCTGTGGCCAGAGTGGCAAAACATTGCGCCAGGGATCTTCTGTGGGTCCAGAAGAGGCGGCTTCTAGGCTACAGCCAGCAGGTGAACGATATGAAGGTTGCAAGCCCCCCTCCACGTTCAAACACCGCAGAGCCAACGGTGCCCTATCGCAACATCTTCCTGGCACAGTGGTGTCATGCCACCTTCGTGAGACAACTATCTTGAGAAACGACAGGATCGTAATAAGGCAGGATTTTTAGCATGGGATTCATTTCCACTATAATTTTGCACTTTTAATTTACCTCTACCATGTTAACTTTACTTCTACACTCAACATCTGCTGCATGCATAAGGTAGGCCAACTCTGTCAATTAATTCCACCCCTTAACTAAGGTCGAATTAATATATGATAAGGATGGATCTGGCAGTGTTAATACATGATATATGAACAGCAGTGTTAATACACAATATATTAACACTTGGACACATGATATATTAACAGCAGTGTTATCAGCAGTGTTAATACATGGTATATTAACACTTGGAACTCACACCATGAATTCACCTTTGATTTGCACAATTAGTTAATAGTCGGTCATTATGATTCCAAGCAGGACTCCCTTCTCATCACTAGTATATTAACCATCAATGCATACATAAGTCATGTGTTAATTAACCATAAATCATACATTAATTCCAACATAATTCCAATATAATCAATGTACCCTTATTGTAAAGTGTTACCGTTAATTTGAGAATGCCTCATCTCTCTGACCGTACTGCATGGACACACTGAACATGACAATGGAAGTAATTTACTCAGTTTGTATAGACAAGCTAGCAAGAAAAGTGTTTTGTGCGATGTGAGGGAATTTGGGCAACTAGACTGACGGTTTGCACTGCAGTTGAACTTTAGTGAACAATAAGGTATTGACAGTGATGGGCAAAATGGACTCATTTGTTGCAATCATGTGCCACATATTCCAAACGACCAAGTGTCACCTGCCCAATTCAACTAGATGATCATTCAAGCAGTTAATTGCCTGACTGATTTGGACATATGATACCAGAGCCCAGCTAATCCCATTGTTCCCATTGCACCGCTATGTTCCATTTTTTCTACAAAATTTTCCACAGGCATATCCTAGGACGGACCCGATTTTTACTGGCGGTGGCAAAAATACTGTACATGGAAACATATATGTCCTTCCACACCAACCAGCGGTAGTTGGGCGTCAGCGGCGC